>NC_133031.1:35052500-35202500 GCF_048771995.1 Taeniopygia guttata | reverse complement strand
TAGAAGGTCTTGAATAGGTATTCAGCACTCAGAAGTTGACATCCAACCTTTTTCTCCACCTCCCTGGACACCAGCAGGCTCCCTGGGATGCCTGATTCCCCAGCTGGAACACCAGGGAAGGCTTTCCTCCCCAGCTCTCTGTCTTCCCAGTTCTCCACTTCAGCTTTCACAAAACTCCCCAAAATACAAGAGAATTCCTGCACTTTGTCACAGCTTCCCCTCAGGATGGGGGATTGTAAGGAGAAGAGATAGAGGGAATAGTTCCAGTGGGGGTGCCCAGGTGGGCATCAGAGGGACAGCACGGAATTGAGGAATCATGGAATGATTTGGGTTAAAAGGGACCTTAAAGGCCACGAGCAGGGACACCTCCCACTGTCCCAGCTGCTCCAACCACAATGTCCAGCCTGGCCTTGGGCACTGCCAGGGATCCAGGGGCAGCCACAGCTGCTCTGGGCACCTGTGCCAGGGCTGCCTGTCCTGCCAGGGAACAATTCCTGCCCAATATTCCATCTAAATCTACCCTTTTTTAGCTTCAAATTATTCCCCCTTTTCCTGTCACTCCAGGTCCTCGTCAAAATTCCCTCTCCATCTCTCTTGGAGCCCCTTTAAGGCTGGAATGTGCATCGGAAAGGTCAGATGATGATCCCAGGTTTATGTCACAGCCATAATCCACTTCCAACCACCCCCCTAACAGGTTCCTGTGTCATTTACGAGCTCCAAAGTGAGCAAAACCAAAATCAGATTATTTTCCTCACTCCTGTCAGTTTTGGATTTGTTTCTGCCAGGAAAACTGATTTGTATTTTTGTTTTCTGTCACAACAAATATTGTTGTTATCCCAGTAAATATCGAACTTGCTCCTTTCTTCTAGGAGGCTTTTGGATATTTTATAAACAAAACATTTCAGGCTGAGATTTGTCTTGTTAGTTTAAACCACCTAGATTTTCAGTGGCTTTTTTCTCTTCATAGTCACATGTGCTACAAAAAGATTAGGTCCCCCTTTATCTGACACCCATTTTTTGGGGAGTTTGCTCCCAATCATGGGCTTGGCAGCTGCTCCTCCAAGGGATGATAAATCTTGCATAAAATCAACCAGACAGGCAGGAATATTCCAATTGTGTTTTAATGCACACCTGAAAAATTTGTGAAGATGACAAATCCATTGGAAGTGGTGGCTGGTGGAAGAGGTTAAGTGAACCACTCAATTCTATCTCTTTATAGATCTTAATCAAAAGTGAGTCCCTTCTTCTAATCCATGTCTTTCTATTTAAAAAATACTTTATTTAATTTTTTTTTTTTCAGGCTAACTCTTGTATTGGGTTTTTGCTCAAGCCCTGGTGGTTTCAGATGCTTTTGTGGTAGAGGAGCTGCCCAAGATCTCTTCTCATGAGACAGAACCTGCAGACATGAGGAAAGATAACTTTTCAAATCCAAAATTGGGGCTCTTTTAACACAGATGCTCAATTCTCTGTTGTGGAGAAATTATATTACCAATGTATTATTCACAAGGCATTCAGGACTTGTTAATTATTTATAAAAATTATGCACTTTTATTCCAATAACTTCGATTATGTGGGTTATATGAGAAATGTGCTATTAGGAGTAGAAGGGAGACTGGATAACACCCCAAAATTTGAGTGTGAAGGCAATATTTATATCATTTTAGCTATCTAATGAACACACCTGTCTGTGAAGGGTTTTAGCACCTCTCTAACAAGGAAGTGACAGAACTGATTTTCTATCAGTGTCTTTTATTTAGGGGATGAGGGAACAGGTGAGAAAAAAAGCAGCATTTGGCTTGAAATTGTCTTTTTTTCCCCTTCCCAGCCTCACTCAAGGAATCTGAATCAGCATAAACCAGGATGTATTGAACCATGCCTATTATCCCCACTAGAGAAGAGAGGCCACAAAGGGCTGAGTTTCATCTGGCTCTTGGATAATTCAGGAAACAGATGGAATGCTACATCTTCCTCGGAGCCTGAGGACTAATGTAGCCCTATGGCGTTATCTATCAGACTGGAGGGGGGCTCTGGATTTTGAGGACCATTCCCAGGTCAAACTGGAGCATAATGCAGAGAAATACCCTTGGAAAAGCACTTGCTTAGGGTTTTATAGAGATTTCAGTCAGCTCGGAATTTGAGCTGTGCCACTTCACTGGAAACACGAGGTAAAATGCAAATTTGCAGAGACATAATCAGAAAAGACCCTCAACTCTCACAATTTTGGCATAATCTTATTATAAATAATTATATATTTAAATTCAACTTTCATTCTGATATGGGGTTTGTTTTTTGTTGTTGTTTTGTTTTGGTTTGTTTGGTTGTGGGGTTTTTTTTGTTTTTTTTTTTTTTGTTGTTATTTAAATCCATTTTTGCACAACCTCTATGGCAAAACACAAGAGTCAAAATGGACGAACCTAAAAACCTCCAACAGAATGACGTAAAACCTCTGAAAACATTGTGAGGAGGTTTTTTTCCCCCCCCCCCCCCATTCATGTAAACTATTTGCTGGGAATATCTCCATCCTGGAGTGAATTTTTAGAGACAAGCTATATGAAAATGGGGATTTTAAACAGGTACAGCCCCCCAACCATACAAACACGACTCTGATGTCACAATAAATCACTGAGGCATGGCCACATTTGCTGGTGTTGGAGGGGTGGGATGCCCTCCAATTTTGTGGTGCTGCTTGTCCTCACTCAGCTCTCTGGGTGTAAATGAGAAAGAAAGGCAGGAAGAGAGGAGGGGATGGAGAAGGAGCAATCCAAGTTGTTAAAAACCCCCAAAAACGTTGCAGGAATTGGACATTCACCTAAAGTTTCCTCTCTCTGCAACAAGATCTTGTCTTAAATGTTCATGTTTCTCTTAAAGAGTGGCGGGGAGGATGACTGGGATTTGAGTTCCAAGTTAAAATAGAAAACATGGATACAGGGAAGCATCACTGCTCTGGGGATTTCAGAATTCCCTCCCTTTTGGTTGCATTCCCAAACTGCCTCAACTTTTTGCCCTCAGCTGCACAATGGGATTTTCTGTCCCCAGTCACCACATTCCCAAGAGTTTTTAATGCAGTTGCTCTTTACACACCCTTTCACAGCTCAACAAGATGCCACATCTAAGTATGGAAAGCAAACCCTTGGCATAGAAGAATTGGGAAATCTCTGGTCACTCCTATCCAATAAATGGAATATTCAAAGGTGTGGGAAATACCACGTACAGGAGTAAAAGCAAATTCTTCCAGTACTCACAATATCCAGGCAATGGGAACTGGACCAGGAAATAAATCAATGTTATCTTTAAAACTCCAGGCTCTGAAATCATAGCAGAATGGAAAATCTTCTGCCAAATTCATCCCAGAAATTGAGTAATTCTCTGTGTGGGTCAACTTTGCAAAGTACTTTCAGACATGGATGAGGTTGATAAGTCCAGATTTCTGGATAAGAAAAGGGTTTTTGGAAATACTGGGCTGCATCAAGCATGCAACCAACACAAGAATCCAGAAATCTTCCACAAAGTGTTCAGCTTGGCTTCAACCAAGGCTTTTAAGGTAATTCAACTAATGAATTACCTCCTGCCCTGAAAAAATTCATTGTTTGGGATGCATCCACTTCATGGTAGGTGCTAAACAAATAAAGTTTGTGCTTGCAGGCAATATCTGCACAATTTTAATATCTAATGATCACACTGTGACCTGTCTATAAAAAGATTTTAGCACCTCTCTTACAAGGTAATGAGAGAACTGATTTTCTACCATCGTCTTTATTTCTGTGAGGAGAGAACCGGTGAGCAAAATACGTATTTTGGTTGAAATTGTCCTTTTTCCCCTTTCCAGCTTCACTCAAGGAATCTCCACCAGCATAACCCGGGATGTATTGACCCATGGGTATTATCCCCACTGGAGAAGGAACGTGCTCAAAGCTGGAGAAACCAGGTTGACTCCTAGCAACCCTGTCCTTGAAAATCACCTTTTTGCTTGTGTGATAAATTCTTCACCCCCACCATTTTCCAAACTTATCCAGAGAAAGGCTTGCTCCTGCTGGATTCTCACTCTTCTCACCCATTCCAAGGCTGTGGGAGGAGAGGCTGTGCCTGCTCCTGATGGTTTTTCAGGATTCCCACTTTTTCCATTCATTCCAAGGCTCTGGGAGGGGAGGCTGTTCCAGCTCCTGCTGAGGAGGGCTGGGCAGAGGTGGCACCAGCCTTGGGAGAACCTGTGGGTCCTCTGACTGAACTTGTCTTTTCATGGTGGAACAGCAAAAGAAGCGGTGAAATTGGATTTTTCAAGGCATTCTGGAAGTTTTGTATGGACCCTGCTGATGGCTTGAAGGAGACAAATTTAGAGTTCCTAAATAGCAAAGTCAGCCTGAGGTGGAAAAGTTCTTTTTTATCACCAGATGATCCAAAACTGAAGTCTGGTATTAACCAGACCAAGGTTTCACATTTTATTTGAACTTTTTATGTATCAGTGATGAGAGGACTATTGAAGCTGTATGGAGAAACTGCCCTCAGCTCACATATATCCACCTTTTTCACCTTTTCTAATGAATGCTGGTTAAATTTTCCAGCACAGTCCTGTAAGATCTCATGTGTGCTTTAAATTCCTAAGCTCCAACATGTATTTGTAGAGTCAAAGAAAAATCAATCCATTGCAATAACAAATGAAAGAGTTATTTTTAAGAATTAACATGCGTGGGATTCACCGAACATTTTTAAATTGAGTATCTTCCATAGCACTGAAATCAAATAATTAAAGCTTTTTTGTTGGAAGGTCAAGATTATAAAAAAATAATAAAAAACATAAATTTGAGTTCAACAGTGGCAGCTCATTTCTAATCTCTAATCCGTGGGTTTGCATCTCTGTGTGTTTTGGAAAATGTTCTCCTGGGTATGCATATGCAAGTCCAATCATGGATTTTTTGAGATACTTGGTGATCTGCATTTGAGTGGTCGAGATTAAACTTGAGCCTTTAGTCTCTTTCAAGTGCTTAAGTAGCTGCTTCTTCAGGCTCAAGCCAAACCAGTTTTAAGAAGTAGCTGGAGGAGCATTTAAAATTAATCTTCCCAGTTCTGCTCCTGGATTGGGAAGTGTTTGGCAAGTCCTTTCTATCAGCTGGAATGGGAGGTTCTCCTTCATTCACCACCAGGACCCATCCTTGGGTCTATTTTTTTGGGGTGGTCCTTGCCTAACACCTCTTGTCTAGAAAAAGGCACTGAAAAAGTCAGAACAAGGGGACTAAAGCATCTGAAGTAATTTGGGACTAAGTATGTTCCCCCCAAAAAAGGAATCCAGATATTCAAATTACTTTTAATACTCTTCCAAGCATGATTTCTTATTTGGTCTTGGACTCCAGGTTTTGTCACCACTGCTGAGTTTTTTGTTTAATATTAAATTATGGTATTCAGCCACACATTTTTAGTCTTGCCAGGCTTCTTCCCAATATGTGATGCTTTCAGTGGATTTTCATGGAATCATGGAATATCTGGGGTTGGAAGGGACCATCTAATTCCAAACCCCTGCCAGGGGCAGGGATGTCACCCACTAGATCAGGCAGTTAATCAGAAAATTCAATGTATTTGTTCTGAGGAGGACAAAAATCCACAACATTGCCCTGAAATTCATGAAAAGAGAAATTTGGTGATGCCACTCTGTATTTACTGTGAAAAATGGGATCTGAAAAAGTTTTTGTACCTTTACAACATCTTTTCTTTGCCTCTGGACAGGGAAGACCCACTGGAGATGACACTGGATGCCAATCCAGCTTGGAACTGGGCTCTCCGGGCAGTTAATTAAGACATTTCTCCCTTCACTCCCAAACCCTGTACATTTCAATCTGTTTAATTCTCCCAGGAAGTCAAAAATAAAGTCAGGAAAGAGCCATATTGTCGCACAACTGCAGTGGTCTCCAAGGAAGGGTTTTGCTCCCAGCCTGGTCTCAGAAAACTTTGGAAATGTTAGGAACACCCAGATGTAAAATCTCCAAAGAATAATGCAAAAATTGAGGTGTTTTTTTTTTTTCCTTGAGAAGATTTTTTTTTTTTTAAGACAGATGGGGTTTGCAACTATTTTAAGCATCTACTTGTTTTTCAGAATCTGGGGCTTAATAAAATGAAATAAAATAAAATAAAATAAAATAAAATAAAATAAAATAAAATAAAATAAAATAAAATAAAATAAAATAAAATAAAATAAAATAAAATAAAATAATAAAATAAATAAATAAAATAAAATAAAATGAAATGAAATGAAATAAAATGAAATAAAATAATAAAATAAAATAAAATAAAATAAAATAAAATAAAATAATAAAATAAAATAAAATAAAATAAAATAAAATAAAATAAAATAAAATAAAATAAAATAAAGTAAAATAAAATAAAATAAAATAAAATAAAGTAAAATAAAATAAAGTAAAATAAAATAAAATAAAATAAAATAAAATAAAATAAAATAAAATAAAATAAAATAAAATAAAATAAAATAAAATAAAATAAAATAAAATAAAATAAAATAAAATAAAATAAAATAAAATAAAATAAAATAAAATAAAATAAAATAAAATAAAATAAAATAAATTTGGGGGGGTTTTCTTTAACAAAAAACTTTCCTTTTGGAATTTTTACTTTTTGGAGTGGTGCTCTGGGTACTGCAGGGATTTTGGTGATGAGTCCTTTCTGTGTGCTGGACTTTTTCCTTCCAGCCATCCTGGATGGGTGAGCTCCCAACACTCCACGTGCATCCAACACACCACAGCAGGATGGGAGGCAGCCTGGATTTCTGGAAGACGCAAGACAGCCAGGACATGGATTCTGCAAGGAAATGAGGGCATCCAGCTTTAATTTCCAAGAAGCCTCTGGTATAATTTCAGCATCCTGTTACACTCTGGGCTCCCTGTTTTGCACACACAGGAACCCAATTAGAGCTGTCCAAAGAGCCTTAGAAGAAGGATGTATTTAAGAAGCTTTGATTCTTGCAGAAAAAGGCACTTTCTGCCCAAGATTTTCAAGTCCTCAGTCACAGCTGGCATGCCTAAGCTTTGGACAGAGCTTTCCCCCTTTCTCAAATATGATTTCTTAATCTTTTTCCTTCTGAAGTCTAATCAGGACAGGGGAATTTTTGGATAGGAATAATTCCAAACCCCATTTTTTTCCTTTATTTTTTTTTTTTTCTGAAAAATCCAAATGATTAACTTCCCTCTCTGCGCTGCTGGTGCACGAGCACTGGATTTCCTCATTTTTGACACAAGTGGGATTAGTGGAGGTTTGTAACAAAGACTTTTCTGACAGTCTGCGTAGCCACGGCCAAAGCCAGGAATACTGGGAATCCTGATGAGAAAGCTTGCTCGTTTCTAACCCAACGAGGTTTGGAAAAGTATTTAAACTTTTGGAGCTTAACTAAACCTTCAAACCTTTGGGTATTGTCACACTGGGAACTGTGATAACTGCAGGTTTTATTATATGTCTTTCTCCTGCTATTTAATGTCCAATTAATTTCATGATAGGGCATATTAAAAAGATGCTTCGTGTATGGAGGAGGTTTGCATTGTGCTCTAACCATTTATTGTAAAGCTACAGAGCGTATTTTAGAATAAATAAATATAAATTTGTCCTAATTTGTTACTTAAAAACGCAATTCTTGGTTTACTCCAAGGTTTTAAAAGAATACGGAGCATGACTTCTTTTTTTCTTTTTTCTTTTCTTTTTTTTTTTTTTTTTAGGAAAACGAAGCACCACTCTGGAGAAAAAATATCCTTCTGACCCCTATAAAAATCAAGTCACAAGGCCAGCATATGGAAATTATTTTCCTCTTGACCGTGACTTGCAGAAGAGACGCCTGGAAATATTGTGCTGTTTGTTGGTAGCAGCCTTGTTAAAGTGCTCCCCCCACAAGGACAATAAAGTGGCAGCACTTAACAGCCCCAGCAGGGCCATCAGAAACTCTCCCCTCTGTCTGGGTGCCACTGCAGGAGCTGGAATTCATCTCAGCACTCAGGGAAAGTGCGGGGCCAGCTGGATTTTAAAGGCTCAGGCAGGTTTGGGAAGCTGTTGAATATTCAACGGTTAATTGGCTATTTTTGCTGCAAGAAGCTGCCCCCAGACAGGTCCTTGCTGGTGCTGGCCCGGAGCTGCAAACACATCTCTGGGCTGCTCAGGCACTCAGAAGGAAGTGGTGTTTGGGATGTGGAATATCTGGATATGTTCTTGCAGGATTGCGTCCAGCAGCCTCACGGAATCATAGAACATCCTAAACTGGAAGGGATCCATGAGGATTACTGAGTTCAGCTGCTGACCCTGCACGGGATATCCCCAGAATCACACCATGTGCCTGAGAGCCTTCTCCAAACACTCCCTGAGCTCTGGAATGCTGGATAGGGATAATCTGCCTGGCTCAGGTGTGCCCCACCATTCACAGCCATCCCAATCCTCCTCCTTGTTGAGGTGACACAGGAATGCTGCTTGGCACAAAACCTACGGACACAATCCCAGACATCCAGACTTCATTTCAAATCCCAATTCTGCCCAAGTCATCCTTTCTAAATGGGAGCCTTTGGGTTTGCACTGCCCTGGGGCTGTGGACATGGAGCAGAGGAGGACAGTGTAACCCATCTAGGGGTGTCCCACTGCTGATTCCATCCCCTCAGGCTTCCTGCTGTTGAAGGGGGATGAATTTGAAGGCACCAGAGATTCTATCAGCTCACACTTCAGCAGAATATAATGGGACATTTGCATTTTCATTCCTTTCTTTCCTAAGTCACCACCCACAGCTTCCTTTCCAAGCCTAAATATAGAAGGGTGATGTTTGCACATTCTTTTGTTCTAAAATGCAATTAATTTTTTATTAGCAGAATTAAATAATTAATAATTTTCCTTAAACTTTCCAAAACTCTCCGCTGCTGGAAGGACCTCACGGTGCCTACACCACACAGATCTGCTCCCTGCAAAACTTTTTAAACAATTCCAGCCTCCAGCATTGGCAGCAAGGTTCAATTTTTGTGGCTGTCAGATGAAAAAGGGCCCTGCTCCTCTCAGGAACATGCAAAGTGTTTCACCCAGAGTGATATTTGCCTAAAAGATTTCTCTCTCCAGCTTTCATTGGAAAACCTTCTGCCTGTCATGTCCCAAGGACCAGCTGCTGGGAAATTCAGTGGAAATGTGTAGAGAGAGAGAAGAGGGAAAATTGTTTTGCCATTTATTCCAAACTGATTCTGGCATGAGATGAACATACATAGGAGGCCATATTTATAAAGGGCACTCCATATGCAGTGCTGGATCTGGGTATGTCCCTCTGACAGCCTTGATTCCAAAAAACAGATTAGAACTATCCAAGATACAACATTTTCCATAAAGGCTTATAGTTTGTTTTTTTATCCCTGCCTTTTGAGGACTATATATCATGGGCCTTAAAGCCAAGAGGGATCTACAGGATGACAGAGGCCAGTTCTGTCCTCCACTTCCCTTGCTATCAGCATTAAAGTCTTGTTCATAAATACAGAGTGCAAATTGAATACTTAGCCCAGCCCTCCCCGTGCTCATTCTGCCCTCTTTGAAGTTGAACAAATGAAGGGTTACTTCTCAGGCAAGGAAAAAATTGAGGTTGATTAACCATGGGCATGCATAATTTATATGAAGTTTGAACATCCTGTGAAAATGGGCCAAAGATGTTTCTTTATAAATTGGGCTCTATGAATTTGAGATGATCTTTAGCATTTATTATTGCTCAGGCAGCACTGGGGCCCTGCATTGTCTGACTCAGTTTCCTCCCAGCCGCTCGATTTAAATGCTCATCTCTCTGTCAGCATCATGAAAGCCAGGCTTTGAATCTTTTACAGCCCTCCAGTGCTGCCCCGTGGTTTGTAGGATGAGGAGCAGTGTTTGGGAACTGTAGGATTCCCATTTGAAACGATGCCTGCTGGAAGGAAACCAGGAAAAACGCCTTGTGAATCTAACCTCAGTCCAGGTAGCACACTGCCTGCTCTCTGACAAACCTTGCATGTGCCTTTAAGAAACAAAAATTAATGCAAAGCTTATTACAATCCTGGTGGTTGCTAACGCTTTCTCTCTTCCACTGTCCAAGTGTCTGAATTTCAGCTTCAGATGAGTGTGGCCTGCTGGGATTTGAGCTGCCAGTTTAATTAGTGTTCAGTAATTTCAATAATGAGTGACAATTCATTGGGGCTTTTAGGTTGGTCTTCTGTTCAGAAGCAAATCAATAATCCACAGTTTTTCCCCTTCTTTAAAGACAAGAAAGTGGCATGTGAGTTACATCAGATGAGAGAAAATAAATGAGGAAAAGCACAACTCCCTCAGTAACTTGAGAGGCAATTGGCTTTAATGGTGTGGGCAGCCTCCCTGGTTTGTTGATGTTATTGGATGAACAGAAAGGTCATTAGTATCTGGAAAGGGGCTCCAAAGATTCTCACAGTAAACAATTTGCCCTGGCTGTAACCATAGTGATTTGGGTAAATGAACACAGGTATACGGATTACTACTGTATTCCCCAGGCTGCCTATATTATTGCCTCAGAAGATATAAAAACAATTGAGGCTAATTGTATGAGAGTGAGTTTATTACAAACATAAATGGAAGGGGAAAAGAAACCAGATATATTGTTCAGAAGCTTTTTTAATCTCTTAATTTTATATGTACATGTGCACATATATGCGTGGCGCACGGAATGCGTCGGTGCGCGCGCTCTCCCTGCGAGTGCATCTCCATGTGGAAACATGCACTGATAAATTTTCTCTGGAGCTGGCCTCCAGTTTGGTCTACAGGCCAAACTGCTGCTTTTCCTTTGGTCCATAGGCCAAACTGGAATGCAGACTTTCCTCTCACTGCCTGGAGCAGGGTGTTTTCCACCATTCCCCAGTTTTGGGCACCTCGGTGCTGGTTGACACAAGAGTTTGGAATGCTGAAGAACTACAAAACCATTTATTTTTTTCAACCTTGGAAGGCTGAGAAGAACAGAACTGCCTGGAAACTGAGAAAAAGGCATTTACCCCCAAGCAAGGCGTTGATGTCCCCTGCATCACCAGTCCTGCACTGGAGAGTCACCCACTCCACCCATGGCATTGCACCCACGTACAGGAGCGGCATTTTTTTGGAAGTTGCATTGCTCCCTTTTGTTGCAGCAACAAAGAGCCAGCCCTGGTGAAGGGTTGTGATTTGCAGTATACAAAGCCATTAAAAAAACACAAATGAAATACCCAGCTGGGAAGGTCAAGTCTAATGAGGTGGTCTGTTGTGAGAAGTGGTAGCTCACAGCATCCCCCATGTAGGCCAGAGGTGATTCCAAGTGAACAGCTGCTTATAATTATTATAATCTGACACTTTTCATCCACCTCAGGTGCTATTTTTTTCTCACAAGAGAGCAGATTAATTGTATATCAACTGATATACATAAAAAAGGATTTGATAGAAGGCTTAATAAAGTAACATTAAATAGGCGCTCCCACTGAAATTCTAATGTGTATATTCTTAATTAAATTCCCTTGTACAGTACAGTAATTCAGGTGCATTTGGATTCCTTTTTCTTCCGCTGCATATAAAGTTTAAAATTATTGTTGCTATGAAACTGAAGGCAAATAGGAGGAGGAAAAACCCTGCGAGTCTGACCCACATAGGCCCCTCTTCTGGAGGGAGAAAAATCAGTTAATGCTCCATCTCTCATTCTGCGCCGCATCTACGCAGGCCCTCGGTATTCTCATGTTAAAGAATACGCTCTCCCATTAGAATTTCAATAGAGCCCTGCTCCCAGGTGAAAAGGCAATATCCACATTAAAATGAAGATATTATTAAAAAAAAAGAAAGTACCATGTGCAGCAGTCTATTGACATCACTCTGGAGGGAAACTGTTGATTTAGAGGAGAGGTAGCTGGGTGTGTGTTTAAATTGAACATCTGATAGCGCCGTTCTGCTGCTGTTTACTGGTGTTCAGCAGCCAAACACTCAATGTTTACATGGCTTCACAGCGTGTCCTTCCTCACAAATCGTAAAAAATAACCCAATATTACCCACAATAAGGAACATCCCAATTAAACCTCTTCTCTAAACACTGCCTGAGCAGTATTAAATTGCAGGGTTTGCTGTGAAGAGGGAACTTCCTTTGCAGCGCAGGCGTGCGGGGTTTAATCAGACACGTTCAGTACAACTGCTGGAAAAAATGAATGGAATCTCCCGAGTCCCACGACGTTTCCTATTGAAATGAATGAAAGACACATGGGGTTTGCTAAAGATTTCAGGCTGGGCCTTCAGAGACCCTGCTGTCTTCCAGCACTGTGTGCTCAGCGTGTGCAATGGGGAGCCTGAAGAAATGGACATTTGTGTGTCCTTCTCCAGGGGCCCATCAGGACTCCAATGTTCTGCAAGATGCCCCATGTCATGATGGATCTTCTTGAGATCCATTTGGTTTGGATCTCTTGGAAAATCAGATTTTTCCCCACATATCTTTTGTATAAACAAGAAATGTATTTAATTAAAATAGTTTGCATCTTTCTACTCCTGTGTCTAGTGCACAAGGTTCTTGAAAAATCCTTCTCTCAGTGACTTTCTTGAGCTACCAGGCAGAGTTTTGCATCTCCTCCAGTCGGCTGTCCAGCACAGAGATTTCCTCACATCCATACAAACACTAATTCCCGTGAATTTCTTCGGATGACCTCAGTTTCCCATGGAGTCATTAGGTCAGTATTGAGCCTTCAGCATATAAGGAAGAGTTTTTTATTTTTCTAAATACTTCTGTTCAAAGCTCAGTGCTGGACAATGTCCTATGGTGTTAAATAGCACATTGCTGTCTAATCCCAAATTTCCTCAGTATTTGGGACAAATCACCTGCTTTTGTTAATTAATTTATTTCTATTTAAAGTTTGATCTTGTTGAGCAATTTTCAAAAATGAAGAAAATCAATTCTAGTCCATAAAAAGTGTTAGACTGGAGAGAAGGAAGGAGATGTAACACTCTTGAGATTAAGTTACACCACATTTTGATAGCATGGGGTTTAATGAACCCCAAATACTCACAGACTTGCTATTATCCAGTTCACATCACACATCAAAGCAAATGTGGGATTTGCAAAAAGATCTGTACATGTATTTGCAATTCTCCCCAAAACATGTATTCAACCCAGACAGGTACTAGATCCTATAAGAGGGTGCCTGTTCTTTTTTCTTAATGACATGAACCTTTAGAAAACATCAAATTCTCTCCCATATGAGACATGAAAAGAGGAAAAACTTCAAGAAATAATTTGAAATTCATCCAGCTGCTGCAGGGGGAGAAAAAAATTTAGACCTGCCCCTGACTTAACTTGATTGTTTATTAGAGAGGAAAAAAAAATTAAATAATCCAATACCATTTGAGTTCTTTGTGTTTGCCCAGGCTTCCCAGGCTGCTGAGGTGTGACCATGAAGAACTCTATGAGCTCCTCCGTCTGCCAGCTTTTCTCCCAGACATCAAAGATTTTTGTCCAAAAATTCTCTGGTTTTGGTTGCCTCTGAGCCCTTGAGTCCTTGAACAGAGAAAGGGAGAGGGGGGAACTATGGTAGAGCAGGAATATTAAAATATAATACTAAATAGAATGTTCCTTTTTCATAGAAACACAGAACAATCTGGGTGGGAAGGGACCTTAAGGATCATTTCAGTCCAAACCTCACCAGACCAGAGTGCCAGACCAGGTCTGCAGCTCAATTTGCAGCTCAAACCCTTTTGATGCAGATCCAGTTTGAAAGTAAAAGGTGCTGTGCAGAAGCAGAGTATATAAAATATATTCCAAAGGAAGTGGTTGGCAGGGGTGGTGTGGATGACAGCTGACTGCAGCTGCAGTGAATAATTGCAGTCATATTTGCACTGGTCCAGGATATCTTTTAAAATAAATTACAGGCTCATCACCCCGCTGCCTCCTGGCAAACAGAATTAAACATTAATGTATCAACAGTTTATTAAAGACAATAAAGCCTTTTTTAAAAACAACTGCACTTAGCAACTGTTACGGAAAAAAACAGAGAGCTCTAGCTCAGCTATTTGAAGTAAATTTGTAAAAATCAAGTGATTGAATATGGCTGGTATTCGGATATAAATTTCTTACTGGAAACTGAGATGAAATCCTGCACATCCTCAGATGCCTGCGAGGTTTGTCATCCTCACTGCTACAAGCCATTGGTGGAACTGACCCTGTTGTGGGAGTATTCAAAACTTTTTTCCAGACAAAACCCACAGAACAGAGCCTGGTGGGCATCGGATTACCTGCTGCATGTCCTTATCCACACTCTTGTGCTGAGTGCAACTAAATGCTTCAGCTGGATGGGGCAAAAATCTGCTGACATCATCCATGGACTATGCTCTGATTTTCCTGTAAGCAAATACTGAAATAACCATGGGAGAACAGCAGTTAGATGAGGAGAAATGCTAAGATCCTGATTCAGCAAAAGCTTTTACAAAGGTATTTAAAGTTAAGCACATGCTTAAGTGCTTTGCTGAATCAGGGCCTGGGGGAGGTCTTGTTATCTATGAAAGATTTCTAAGTGGGACGTGGAGGAGGAAACCAAGGTGTACAATTACAGGAGGGTAAAGAGAAATGGAGACATGGGAAAAGTTTTATACTATTTGAACTTGCTCAAGAAACTCAACAAAAGTACCTAGGAACAAATATCCAGTCAAATGAAAGCAGAGGTGGAACAAAGGGAGCAGGGCAGGGAGCTGGAGCTGGAGGAACAAGAACTGACATTCCAGCAGATGAACAGCAGAGGAAAACTTTGCTGCTGTGCCTGGAAGGATAAAGTGCTCAGGCTAAATAGCAAAAAAACCAAAAAAAAACCCCCAAAAAACAAAACAAAACAAAAAAACCCCAAAACCAACAAAACAACAACAACAAAAAAAACAAACCAACAAAAACCCCCAACACACACACACACACACACACACACACACACACACACACACACAAAACAAAACAAAAAAACAAACCAACAAAAACCAGAAAACACCAACCCAACAAAAAACTGCCCAAGATCTCTTCAGCATCAACGCTAGAAGGAAGGAGGAAATATTGACAGTCTGACCCTGAGGTGGGCTCAGATGATCAGAGTATGGTGTTGATAACACCAAGGCCAGGGTTTGATCTCTGCATGGACAATTCATTAAAGAGTTGGACTCAAAGATCCTTCTGGATCCCTTCCAACTCCAACTATTCAATGATTCTGTTGTTCTGTAATTCAAGTTTTCAACGTTGGTGTTTGACCTGGGAGCAGAGGCAAGTTCAGGGGCTGAGCTGCTCTGGAGTAGGAGACCCTTCAGGCAGAGAGGAGCAGGATGGGGAGCCAGCTGTGCTGAGAGTGCTTCAGCACCACCCTGAGCCATGGGGGAGGATGTCCAACAGAACCATCCCAGGAGGGGACACAACCCCACCTATGGCCCTGGCAGGAGGCTCAGCACCACCACCAACCCCATTGCTCAGCCCTACCATCCACGTTGGGTTTTAGGATCTGCTGGTCCTCTCAACCATTTGATGACATCCTGTGCTGGATGTCACCTTGATTTGCTCCATAGTTTGGGGAGGGCAGAGGACCAATCAGCCAGCTGGGCCCGTGCAGGTTCAATCATCCCAAGCTCACACGCTGGAGGACCTCTCTGCAAAGTGAAACACGGGGCAAGGAGGGGGAATGAGGTGGGATTTCCTTGAAATGTCCTCTCTTGATCCAAACCAGCTCCATTAATCCTTCCCCTTTAACAGTCCTCTTTCCTCTATTGATTAGGAAAAAGTCAGAATGGAAACTCAGATGGCGTAAATAGACCAAAAATTCATAAAAACGTAAAGAAAAATAATATTTCAAGCAACTGGTGTCTTTTAAACCTGATGAGTCCTTATTCTTGAACCAGGAAGGAAGAGGAAGTTTCCTAGCCACAAAGCTTGACTGAGGTGGTTCCTGCAGTGGAGAAATGTGCTGAGTGTTCCTGGGCTGTTTTTTCTTGGCAGCAGGTTTCCTCTGGGCATTTCTTTGATTATGCCCATGTAATATGATGATTATCAGATTTCAGTCACTGGTGCTGTTCCCCATTTTGGCCTGTTGCAATAAATTAACCCAGGCCTTATGCTTAGTCCTGTACCAGGGTGCTTTAATCACGTAACGTGACCATCAGATTCTCTGTCCACAAATTGGCCACAAGTTTGGTCAAATTATCAAATTACATTACTGGAGCAATATTAAAATCATGTGAGCAAGTTTTAAATCCCAGTAGTTCATGAACTTTTTTAATATCTGCCAAGCTGAACAATGGGACCCTTTGCAATCCCCCAGTGAGCACCTATTAAAACCACAATTTACAACTATACATATCATCTAACGTGTTAACCAGGTGTTCCAGTGTTATTGTTTGAAATTCTACCTAGGTTTAAATCAAATGAAGAAAAGCCAAAAGTCCAATTAAAATCCCACATTGCCTCTTTATCGTGTGTAGGTGAAAGACATTTGTTATAGATTTAATGGCAGAAATCTCATAAAATTTTAGGCCATCCTCTTTTCTTTCCAGTTTCTTGTTTCTTGCTCCGATTCTCACAGCTTACTGGCATTTCCTGTTCTTAGCTGTAAAAAAAAAAATAGAATAAATCTAGGAATTTCTGGCTTAATTTTAGTAGCATCCTGGACACTCCAGCAGAATTTGACAATTGAGTGTTGTCATGGGATATTAAAATCCTGCAGTGGGCCCATTTAAGCTATTATTTCATAGGCTGTCCCTTAATCAGTTCCATCCCTCGGCTGTGCACTCTTTGCCAACATGTGTCTATTTTATTTAATAGTTCAGTGACAACAAATTTATGTTGCTAAGCTCCAAAAAGTAAACCTTACCAAAATACCTCCCCAAACTGCCTTTACAGACATTCACCAAAGTAATATGGAATTCAGTTGTCTTCACTTGGCCATAATTACTTCCAGACCCAGGCTGCCTATCTTTGTCTTTGGCCATTTTTCTCATTCCACTCCAGCCCAGAAATCATGGTGTTTCTTTACATTTATGGTTTTCTACTTAGATTTCATTGTCACCCACCCCTCCCACCTTTTGATTTTAGCAGACCTTGACATTTAACTAGTGACCTAGCTCTCCCTCCAAATATATGTTTGCTTCTCTGTTTGACAAAAGGCTTGGCTTTTCAGTGCCCAATAAAACAAATTAATTTTCTTTCAGTGAGACAGCCTTTCACACCCCCCTTCTCTTTCTCAGGCATTAAAATTGGGACAGTGTAAAAAGTCACCGTTGCCTCGCTAATTTGAAATCCATTGAATAATATGATAAATGAGAGCAACTTTTTGTCCAGAATTAGTGAAACTGGCAAAAAATAAATGTGTCAGTTACAGCACATCTGTTCTCTTTTACGCTTTACTTAAGAAAATAATTCTTGCCAGATTTTACCCACCCATAATAATTACACAATTTTTACAGATGTAGTTTGTAACAGCTTCACTTTGGTCCAAAACCTTTAATATGACTTGCGATGAATTTACTCCTTGGCTTGCACTTTATTATGTTTTTGCAATAAAAGGGCTGAGGTAAAGTTATTTGTTTCCAGCTCTGCACCTTTTGCTAACATTTTTATAAACAAAGCTGCTAGGCTCAAAATGATTGTTGCTGTCATCACCACTGTTACCATTGCAATTACTGCACGGTTTGCATTTGGACATTTCATTTGGCTCTTGCTCCCAGTCTGTTTTCCTTGTCCTTAATTATCTGTTCTGTGGGAGCACCAGACCAGCAAGAAGGGCACTCATGCATGTCCAGCTGCAAATGATAAACCATCATGACTTCCACTGATATTTAAAGACAACGCTACTAATTATTGGAGATGGGGCCTGACTAGGAAATTTTGAGGCAGATCCAGAAATCTCCACGTTTCAGGAGCTGTAGGGCCTGGAGGTTTGGTTTGGCCCCTGGAAACACATCCCAAGCTCCAAAGTTCAGGTCATTCCATGCCAGGGGCTCGGCGTGGGCCAAGCTCTAATTGCAACAGCATGGCAGGCAGTGCCACCATCGTTAGGCTCTGTCTCAGGTTTACAGCCATTTGCAAAACTTTATAAATCAGATGCAAATATTTTCAGCTGCTGAAACTTGCCATAAAATAGCCTGGCCTTAGTCCAAATGAATCCTGACATCCAATTTTTTAAAAGGAAAAAAAAAAATTAAATTAAGGAAAGAGAAGTTGCAGTTTCTGACCAAGAGCAGATAGGATGTATCAGGTTTCTTTTTTGGGGCCAGATACTTTAAAGAAAAATGGATTCATGAGGAAAGCACATTATTCCATGAGCAGAACCAGCCCACTAACGATGCTTGGGAAGACAAGGCTCTGTTTAATTAACAGCCATAGACTGAGTAGTGCCCACACACTGATTTTGAGCTCGTAAATTAAACCTCTATTACTTTTAAAAGGGAGGGGTGACAAGTTGAGTGGAGGTGACGCTCTCAGCCACCTCTGAGCACGTGTTTGGTGCCCACACAGATCTCTACCCGCTATTATTGTTATTATAATTCATGGTATAAACTGTAACCACTTGCAACTGCTCCACACTGTACAACCCAATTAAGAGCAACAGAAATGGCTGCACTTAATGGGTCCAATGACATGATAATGCCTTCAAAGGGTCAGTGCCCTACATCGCACATCAATGGCAGTTGACACACTGTTTTTTAATGCTACCACTTAAATATGCATTAGAGGTTTGAAAGCAGCATTGAAGTAATGAGAAGGGTTAGGCTTAAACTTATAAGTGCAAGTAAAGTGTGACCTGCAAATATAAGTGTTGATAAATTCAAGATAGCTTCTTTTTTTTTTTTTTTTTAGTGTAAAAGCACTTTTCAGACTAAGATATTTTTAATTCTGTGCTCCTGCAAAACCTAAAGCATTTACTGGGTTCACTTGGAGCAGTGAAGCTTCACCAGAAGCCTGGGTTCTGGGACAGGGCTTCTTTACTCACAATATGATGGCACTGTGCCCATAAATGTATGACTTTTGAAACAGAGTTTAGGAAACTGTTCAGTGTGCAATCACAACATGAAATAACATCTTGTCACAGCTTGCCAAAGAGCTGGGCATGATTCCCTACTGCTCTGAACCCTGTCCCCAGGCAAATATTTGAAATCCCTTTTGCAGCACCTGCAGGAGACAGAAAAAGCAGTAAGATCCAGGGCATGCTCCCAAGGCAGATAGCAATTCCAGGAGGGCTCCCACCTGATCAGGAGCAGTGTAAAAACCTAACAAAGTCCTCTTCTGCTGGCAGTGGGGTCCTTGGTGTTTTGGGGTTGCTTATCAAGCTGCTGCCACTGTTTTATCATTTCAGTCTGTTGTATTGTTTTATATTTTGGGTTTTTTTTTTTTTGGGGGGCGTTTTTTTTTTTGTTGGTTTTTTTTAATAGATAGCTCAAAGACACCTAATCAGAACAAAATGAGGATAGACATACAGGACAAGTTATTAGGGGCTGAGACACTTCTGATCTCACTCTCAGCTTGAGTCTGGATTTTTTTAGAAGTCGGACACCAAGGCCATGGGAGTCAGGTGGTATCAAATCTGTTCTGCACACAGAGAGGTGTCTGACCCTGTCCTCCCCTCTGCTGTCCCAGGGAAATGAGGCAAATTCACTTTGAGTCCTGCAACCTTTGTGAGGTTTTCTATGATGAAGCAAATCAAGCTCTGAAATCCAAATTGCCTCCTCCTGGCCTTGGCTGGGATGCTGCATGTACAGCATGCACATGGGCAGGGCTGCAGGGGACCCAGGGTGAGCACTGAAGCTGTTACTCCCTTTTAATTAGAAGAAGAGGGGGAAAAAAAATGAAAGGGAAAGAGAAAAAAAGTGCATCTAATATTTTGGCTGTTGAATGATTTTTTAAAAATCCAGCATCGTCCCTCTAATCCCATCTGAACATTGTGTGCATGCGATTTAAATATGTTGATAATCCCTCCCTGCTCCTGTCATTTAATCTCTTTTTTTAAGTTGTTTAGGCAGATGCTGGAGCCAGTCCAGTTCCCTTTTCCAGCTGAGCCCTTTCCCTTTTCCCTCGCACCACGAGCAGGTTGTGGGGCTCATTTCTGGGCGATAACAGAACATCTCAGCCTCGCAGTACTCAGAGCCCCCATTGCACCAACTCCCCTCGCCCGGCGCCGGCGCGGTGTTGCCTCTTGCTCTCTCCCCAACCTCGAGCCTGAGCAGCACAAAGAAAGTCTTTGGTGCTGTGGAGGCGGCACATTTCCCCAGCAACGCTGGCGCTTCCTCCCCCATTTACGGGAGGAACCGGCTGTAATGAATTTAGATGATATTCAGCTCTACTACGCTGCTTAATTCACTCGGTGGCCTTGATGTTATAGGAGATGAGCAAAGGGACCAAGGGTAAATCCAGTTGACTTGGTGTTAAAGTTAACATTAACAACAGTAACAGCAAGCTCCCGGTGTTCGACTGTCACTGACCCTTCAACACGACTCAAAAGCGCTGTGATTCCCATATTTCCCCTGCTAAAGCAAATACAAGCCCGAGCGGTAGCGCGCGGTTGGTTTTGAGCGTGCCCTGCGCTGGGTGGTCTGGGGACTTATCCTACTTCCCATCTCATTTGCCTGCAAACGCCTTCACCTTGTCAGGGCCAATAATTATCCGGCCAGCGATGCTCAGAGCTGCCATTCCTTAAGATTGGATGAGATTGAAGAGGCTGAGGCTCGGCTCCTCTGTGCATTTTCTCCGTCAGTTAGTGTATACACTGGGGGCCCGGCGAGCCCTACAGCAGAGCTACACTAACTTTCTCTCCCCTTCCTTATTATGGAGCTTAATAACAGCAGGCAGTGTATTAATATGTAAGAGATCAAGAGATTATTGATTAGAATCACTTGGCTAATATCCCCTGTCTGTCATGTAGTTCAGCAGCCCTTTCATGATTTTTTGTGTCAGTCCATTTAAATATTCATGACAGAGTTGCTTTGTACCTCCACGGCTGAATTTCTAATTAATCTGTCAAAAGAAATACAATATGCCCCTAAGCCTTATTATTATAAGGGTCAGCTGAAACAGAGCTGGCCTGGCTAGGCCTAAGGGGTAATTAATTATAACAATGCGGTGTTTACCTTCGTCAGTACCTGCGGCCTAAATGAGTGCTAAATTAGACTCAAACCACTTCAGTCCGTGTTTGAAGCACCCCGATATGCCAGACTAAATCATAATGATGGGGAGGAGAGAGCGGAGAGCCGCTCCTGTGTAACAACATAATCAGCAATTATAGCTAGGAAATGGGGAGAAGGGGGAATTTTATCTCATTAGAAGAGCCCGAGCAGAAAGTTTTTTTTTCTGTCACCAGCTCTTTTCTTTCGAATTCAAATGATCCCACTCTAAAGGTGAGGGATCTCAAATTTAATTCCAGTGCAGAAAGCCAGCCTAATTAGTGGTATACTTTGGCTAAAATATGAATGACATTTGCTCCAGCTTGCAGCGGCCTATTAATAGAGGGTGTCAGAGTGAAACATTAAGTGTATCATTCTTCTGTCAATTTATTTCTGTCATTATTGTTTCTTTATTTCCTCTGCCACATTATGGTCACTAATTTCTTCTCACTTTTATGAGATTCTTAATGTGGGCCTTTAATGAACTCCAAAAACTCAACCACAACTCTGAAATTAAAATACTAGTCTCCTGTCAGTGTGACGCGACAGAGTAAAACTTGAATAGTATCATTCTTCTGTCAATTTATTTCTGTCATGATTTTTCTTTATACCCTGCCACATTATGCCCACTAGTTTAATTCCATTTTTATGTGACTTGTTAATGTGAATTTTAGGTGGCTTTTAATCACCTCCAAATTTGTAGAATATCACAATAAATCATAACTGTATCCCCTCTTATGACAATTTATTTCTGTCATTATTTTTTATTTCTCCTTCCTTATTACAACTCCTAGTTTCATCTCCTCCTCTGTGACCTTTACATAGTTGCATTTTGAAAAGAGGGAGCACAGCCAAAATTTCCTATTTTACAGCATCGCCTTGCAGTGATGCTCTGTCCACCCCGTGGTGCTCCGTCCAGCCAGGAGCACTCAGCCTGCCCAGTGGTGCTCTGTCCATCCAGGAATGCTTTGTTTTTCCAGGGATGCTCCACCTGTCCCCACCACCCGAGTTGTAACTCCAGCATCACCCACACAGAGCATTGTGAGCCTTGGTGTGCCCCAAACAGCAGGACTCCATCCCAGCATCCCAAACAGGCTCCCCCTGAGGGTTGGGGTTTAAATAAATGACATTTCATTAATGCTATTGATTGAGGCCAGTCTAATTCATCTGTGTAATGAACAGGGGTAATTAATTTAGGGTGGTGATTCCCATTTCTAGTGATTACTGAGGGACAATTGAGGCAGGCTGGGGCTGCAGCACCAGGAGGTAATGTGGAGTGCTCATTGCAACACACCCCAGACCTCCCTTGACAGTAACATTTTAATAAGAAAATTTCAACAAGCACAGAAACTTACACCAGTACTTGGGTAATGACTCACAAGAAAACAACAAAAAAAGTGGTTTTGCCATTTTTTTCATCCCTCAAATAGCTGCACATCTAAACTTCAGCCTGGCTGTGGAGAAGATGGAGTAATCCCCAGCCAGTCTTTTGGAACTGCGAATAAAGCATCTGTAAATGATGAAAAAGGAGATGAGGGGGATCTTTTTCCCTGAGATGATTGCAAACACGATCGTTCACAGACCTTTCCCTCTGCCTGGACCAGCATCAACCCTTTAGATCCCTGGAGGGTGATGCCAGGCTCCCCTTCACTCACGCAGGAGAACAGTGAGGAGACACAAACCATGCCACTGTCACTCCAGATCTGTCATGGGTGGCACTTGATCCCTCTGAAGTGCTCCAAAAGGAGGTGGAAACCATTCCCATGGGGCTGAGGCCATTGAACATTTTGGCCTTGAATTTTTCCCACCCACCCCTTCTGTCTGCACAAAAATTCGTCAGGAAATAAAGCCCCAAATTCTCAGCTGGAGTAAGCAAAAGGGCTCAAAGCCTTGCCCAGAGGAGTGGGGCTTTCCAGGAAGGTGATGTCTTCCTCAGGGTTGCAGTAATGAAGGAGAAGCAAAAGGAAAATCAGGTTAGTCTGGAACCACAAAAAAAAAGTAGGTAGCAATAACATGAATAAACTAAGACAATATTGATTTGGACTGGATTTGGGATGTAAAGGTACTGATTGTCTCATTAAGTGGGCTGAGAAATGCAGAGACCAGGATACTGAAGCTCTGTGTCTTTTGGCTGCTGTGGACCCAAATCTGCTTTAACTCACTTTGGCAAATCTGCCAGCAAAGGTCCAAGGATCTGCATTTCTCCTGTCCAGCTCAGCATGGAAGTCAGTACCTGCACATCCAAAACCTCCCTGGGAACCCGGGACATCCTGAGGATGCCAAAAGGATGTTCCACTCCTCAGGTTCCTGGGGTTCACCAAGTTGATGCTCCCTGGGCACAGATGTGCTCTGAGCACTTCCCAAATACCCTGCTCTCCCAAATGGCACAAAGGAGAATTCTTCTGAGCAGTGTGGCCCCATATTTCCTGCATCCATCTGCTGTGGCTAAACCCATAAGAAATTCCTCATCTTTAGCCCCTAGGCTGCTATGAATTTGGTGGCAGTGTGTGCCAGAGCAGGGAGGATGCTCTGGGGAGATCTGCAGCAGGGACCAGCACCAGCTGCAGTCCTGATACAGGATGTTCCATGACTGTAGGATTTCACTCAATCCATATTTAAACTCTATCCATATTTGCCTTTTCCTATGTTTTCCCTGAATAAATGCAAACACTCACCTCAGGACAGGATGTCACGAGCAGTTGGGATCTGTCACTTGGACACTCAGTGATGGCTGCAAGAGGTGGCTCATCTAAGCCACATAATTTCCTTCCAAATCCAACTCCTTAAATACATTTCATACAGCAGCCTTTAAGTTTTTAGGCTTGAAGACCTGAAAATGGAGAGAAGCTCTACAAAACTGGATTTTGATATCATTAAATCAGGCTAAGCAGCATCTCTGTGTAATGTCACATTAACAAAGCCAACCCTTGCTGTCCTACTACAGCTGTCTACAGACTGCTAAAGCATGAAAGTCCTATAATTTCATAAAAACCCAAAGTATTCAAATTTCCATAGAGTAGTGCTTTTGTATCTAATTTAAAATGAGTAACAAGCTTACTCTATACATACAACAGATCATTAACTTGATAAGATACTGATAGCATATTAAGTGAATATTGTGTTGTGCTAGCAAAACAAATACAGAAGAGAAATTTGCTAATGCAAAATATTTTTTTATATCATTAGGAGTGGGTCATCTTTTGGTATTCAAATAAGTAAACTGAATTCCATCACTGAGCACTCCAGCTTTGTTTTTTTTCCTTTAATTTAAAGGAAAAGACAGAGAAGGATCCATATCAAAGTGAAAGGCTCAGGCCAGATTATTTTAACAATTTTATTTATTTATTTTATTTTTGGAGAGTGCAATTATCTGAGACATTAACTTTAATAGTTTTACTTCTCCTTTTGTATTTCCAGCCTTGCCAGTTCTGAATGCAAAGATCTGGTTTTACTTTCATCCAGGCTGTGTCTCACATTTTGTCAAGTCTGTTTTTGTCTCTTTCAATATTTACCTAAATAAAAGTAGATTTCCAACCTATGAAGCCTGTATCAGTGACATGCATATTATTTTAATCACAAAAAGGTCAAAACTTTCTATCTAATTTCATATTAAAGTGCTCTTTAAAATTCCAGCACACTGGAGAGAGAAAAACATTAACAAAAATATTTACACATGGGGTGTTTCCTAAAGAATGAATTATAATAATCTCAGAAAAAGGGCCTAAAGGGGGAACGTACCAAGAGGACTGAGGCTGGCAGGATGGGAAATAAATATATATATGTAGGCAAATGTTCACATCCCTGCACACTGTTTATACATAAACATATTGGCAAAATTTGCAGCTTTTCCCTGTGCGACCACGGCAGGCCGCAGAGTCGGTTGCTTTGTCTTTATCCATGAATATTTTGGGTGTTTTTTGTAGAAAGAGCAATTGCCTGGGTGTTGGCAAGCGTGTGCTGGTGGGTACCGTGGCAGGGATGCAGGGACAGTGGGTAACACTGCCGGGATGCAGATGCTGCTGGATAGAGTTACAGGGATGCAGGAATTGCTGGGGACCACTGCAGGGCTGCAGGGTCTGCTGGATAGAGCTGCAGGGATGCAGGGAATATGGGTAACATTGCAGGGATGCAGTGGTGCTTTTTCCTCTGGCTGCAGGAGTACAGAGCCCTCCAAGCACGAGCTGCATCCCAGGATCACCCAGAAAGGCCCAAAAGGTGCCCTGTAAAGTACATCTGTCAGCTCAGTTTAGGGGTTTCCTCTTCAGGCTGACAAAATTCCCAGTTTATTTCCTTTGATATCTGTATTTACGGAGCTAATTTCTGTTAGACATTCAGAAAAATCCTTAAAAAGATGACGAGGGAGACGGTGGACAGAGCTATGGAGCTTGCAGACTTCTGTGGGTTTTTTAAAATTCTGTCAGCTGGATATTGACTGACTTTCTAATGCACACTCCTCTAATTCTTAATTAGAATGACATAGCTAATTAATAAGTTTTTTCCAATTATAAATTAACTTAGGATCAGAACTCTGGCTTTGCATGTAATTTCCTATAATCGCTAAAGCTACTGCAAAAACATGTCTCCTACCAACCGTAACTTTTTTATTTAACACAGACAGACAAGTTCTCACTGGGTTTAAATTTTACAGCAAATTATCTCTGTTGGGATTTATGAAGGGAAATTAAAAAAAAAATTCAGAAGAGTTTTCTCTTTTCTATTTTTTTCCCCTTTTTCTTTTTTTTTTTTTTTTAACGCTTCTTTCTTTTTTAAACAAAGTAGCATCTCTTAATGGACAATTTCTTCCCGAGATTTAAAAGGAATTCATCTTAATATTTTAATGTTATTACAGGGAAGGAAGAAAGTGAGCAGGTGATAATTCGTTTTTTCATAACTGTTACCACCTTTTCATGGTTTCTGCAAAAATGATTTGGGAGGATCCCGCATGCTGCTCATTTATAGAATCTTAACTGGAGAGACACTTATCTCTTTAGTAATGAACCAGTGTAATTAAAGGTGGGAATGTGGAAGAGTTCAGGCACTGGCAACATGTCACATAGTTGGCTGCTGCAATTCCTCAGTGGTTTATCAAAGACTACTCCTTTAATATGGAGATTACACTTATGTACTTGTCTGAACTTGAAAGGCATTTGCCTAATTTACTTATTAATGAGATGTAAATCTATTTGTACGGCACGTCACAAGTTTCCTGAAATCGCTGCTACTTAACCGGTGATAAACCCTATGATTTAAACGAAAAATAATACATTTAGCTTTCCACATTCATTCTGTTAAAAATTGATATAGTCTATGTTAAATTTATTAATATTGCTTGCTGTCATTCAGTTTGCAGCTCTTACTGAAATATGACTTGACAGCGGCCGCATTAAAGATGTATGCCATTGTATTCAACAAAGATTAATGAAGCCCGGTAAAAATAGCTGTAAAAGAGAAAGTGATCCGAATGTAAAATCAGTGAATTAAATGAGGCCTTGCATACCATTTGTTAATATGCATGAGGAGGGAGGCAGCGAATGAAAATGTCTCCCTGCAAAGTTCATTTGGGAATGTTTCAATATTGTCTGAATATCACCAAACTATTGAACAGCGGCTTTAATAGAGCCCCGCGCAGCGCCGGGGTCCGCGCGTGCCTGGGGAAGGGCTGGGCACAAAACCCACCTCACCTGCAAACAGAAGGGAAGCCTGCAGTAAAAATAATAATAGTAATAATCTCAGCCTAATAATATAAATACATCCAGGCTAGCTGCGTGCTCTCCACCTTCTTCCCTCCACTCCGCCTTTCTCTGTCGAGGGTGCAGGCTTTCAATATTAAAGCTTTAATGCTCCGTTCCTCTTTTTCTAGAAGAATTGCACACGGCAGCGTTTAAAAGGCTTGGATTCTCCGGATTTCTGGGGGGTTAATGTTTCTCTCTGTCTGTGTGTCACAGCCACTTGTGTGCTGAAAGACTTTGCCCACTTCTTTGAATATTATTTGCGGGCGGTGATTTATTTCCTCGGCCCCCGTTATGAAATGCTCCTGAATTTCGAAGGCACAGGTTAAGACTTTCAGATAAATTAGCGCTGGCAGAAAAGAAAGCACAGGAGCCACAGTGTAAACACGCCCTATTTATCAATCAAGGCACTGAGGGGTTTTGATGGACTTGAGCTGTTTCTGATGGGCTCGTTTGCAGGTTTGAACACCAAGGCAAAGACCTTTGTAGATCTTTGTAGAAAAGACCAAGCTGAAATACTTCTCTTTGGTGGTTTAAAAATATATATATTAATCCTGCTGCCCCTTTGGTAGTAAAGTAGTTAATGCACCCGAAAGACTGTCAGCTTGGAGGCAATTTGGAGCTATAATGTATACACGTGTGGTGCAAAAGCTTGTAGAAAAGCTCTGCCTAAAGCATAAACTTTCCCAAAAGAATGAACACGGGTGTTCAAACTGAGAGCAATTCAGAGTGGTTTTTGTCACCAGGCTCAGCTCGCAGCACCTGATTTTTGTCTCAACAGGTATCCAGGTGTCCTAGTGCTCCGTGGGCAGTGAAAGGGGACAGGGATGGAGCCTGGAACTCCCTGGTGTCCTGGTCCAGGGATGAAGGAAGAGGGAGCCACGAGCTGCTTTAGTGTCCAAGTGGTCTACAGCAAGTCCCTAAATCTCCTGTTAAGCACGTTGGAAAGGAAATATTTATGTTTAAGGACACAGGATACTCAAATTTTGGTTTTGATGTTCTGCAGGATATTGGATCAGTTTATTTACTCTGAAATTAATGATGCAGGTGGTAAACTCCCCTGCTAACTTAACAGATATTTCTTATTAAAATTTTGCATTTAAAGAAATTCATTCTCTTTCATGAAATAAATTAGTACATAAAACAAAGGAAAAAACTTTGAGTCAGTATATATATCTCTGAGATGTGGTAAACATGAAGCTTCTGTATGAATTAAAAAGAAATATCAAATGCAAAGAAAGCTTAATGTTTTTTGTTTGATTTATACTCTCCATTTAAAAACATTAAATTTTTGTGCTGAAAATTTTCCTACTTCTTTCTCTCATTGGGTGACCATTAAAAAAGTGAGATGTGGGAACCACTCTTATTTTCTAGTAACTTTCAGATTACTTTGGAGAAATCCTAGAAAGCATAAGGATGGCAGGCCCAGAATTAAAATTTTTAAAAACGGTACATGTGTACAGCAGCAAACACTGGACCACAGGAGAAATTGCTTTTTGCAACCCAGTGTCCTTCAAATGTCATGTTTGAGGGAACTCCTGATATCCATGGAATACCTGCTTTTGCTTCAGCTTAATTAAGAACATTTGTCCAGCTGCAAGACTTCAGTTCATCAAGAGTAGACATTAAAAAAAGCAACAACAAACACCCAATGGGGGAAGGAGCAAGGCGCTCTTTGGGTTCCCGGGCTCCCTGATTAGAACTAATTAAAACCATTCATAAGGAAACCTTGCCTAATGGCCACACTCGGGCTGCTGGGGTTTGGCTTTGGCTGCAGCATTAGCACCCTGTGCAATGACCTATTTGCTTCCCCACTTCTCTGTCCCCTGAACACAGCGGGAGGCAACGCCTGCAGAAGGCAAGAGTTTGGATAACGAAGTAACACAATTAGTGTGAAGTTGCTCTTGGTTTATTCTCATCTCTTCTGTCTTTAACCCACCCAAAAGCTCCACAGCTCAGGGACATCCTTCCCGTTCCTGCCCCGTGACACATCTCCCATTAATGTCTTACTGGGCTTGAGGTGACAAACAAAGCTCTGCAAGGGGAAAAGGAGGAGAAAGCCTTGGAGTTTTAGAATTAGAAAGGCCAAAAAATGTTAACTGGTGTGTGAAGAGAAACTGTTTATTAGAGCACAAGACTGAGGTTACTTTGGGCAGAAGGAGAAAGAACTGTTGGGGTTTATGTGAGAAATCAAGAACAACAGAGAATAAAAACCACACCAATGGAACATAACCCTCATCCCTGAAGGTGGAACGTGCCCAACCTTTGGGCCATTATGGGGAGCAGGAACTCCAGCACTGGCAGGTCAAGCAAGTCATCACTGACAATCTCTCAAACAGCTTTCAAAGACACATTTCTGTGACTATTGCTTTGTAAAATTACAAAAACATTCCAGAGCTTTGGGCAAAACCCCAGGCCAGAGCCAGACCAAGGCAGGAAGGAAACCACTTCTCCACAGCAGATTATTCCAGCAAAGCAATGTGATGCCAACAGTGGTGGCCAGGTCCCCAGTCACTGCTGTGCCTTCAACACCCACCTCCACTCTTCCCACTCCCAGTCCCCTCTCCAGGGTTCTATGTCTTGAACTTGACATCATCTATGGGGCTCCTGGGCCTGACAGTAACCCTCCATGTAACCCTCTGACATCTCCCAATTCCTGCTAAGGGAACAAAAGACACCTCACCATCACCCCACATCAGAGCTGCTGCCCTGCAATGTCACTCCAGAGCTAAAATGGGAAAATAGTTCAAAAGGAAGTGGGGGGAGAACACCCAAATCTCTGATTTTTTTTGATAATCCAGACATTTGCTCTTTAGGTTTGCTTGTGACCCTCTGGCAAAGGCAAACACCACAATTTGCATTGTTTTTGACTTTATTTTCACTCCTGGTAGGCTGCAAAAACTCCCAGTGTCAAGTCTGTGGTGACAGCTAACTTGTGCAACAACACAAACATACTGGCAGCTGTATTAATTCTCCATTTATTTTGTTTTAGCAATTTCATTAATTATAAACCTGTTCAGTGTTTGACAATGAGCTATCGCAATGCGTTTGTTTACAAATAGGTTTAACACTGAGGATGGTGCCTGTGTAAAAAAAAAAAAAAAAAGCCCATTTTTCACAGAAATGTTAGTCCCTAGAGTGGAAAATAACCCTTAAATTCCACCAGTAAAGTTTTAATTTTCAAAAATGCTACACATTCACTATAAATAGCTGTCATCTGTCAAATAAACGGAGCAAGTCCTGGGAGCCTCCCGATCAAAGGAGACCATTCCGGAGGCAGCCTTTGTCTTAAATGGGTCTGTAGACATGGCTTGTGTTGGTTTTTGAGTAATCCCAGCCTGTTTATAATCTCATCTATTTCATGGAGAGGATATGAAAATAGCTCCCCACTGTATGAAAATTATCTATATTCCAGTGCAGACAATGGAGTCAGTCTATTGAAAATAATGGAGTGAACTCAGCTACGCAGTTTATTTCAATGTGGAAAGTCTTTGCACATCATAATATCAAATAAACTCTGCTGAAAACATCATCCCCATATAATTGTATTATACAAGAGTAGTGTCACCTTTTGTTTAGAAGAGGACCATTATGCTTTTATGATATACTTTAAGGGGAACTCGATGGTACCATTGATTCCTGTACTAGCATTTTACATCAAAAGCCCGATGTCTGCAGCCCAGGTCACTGAAATCACAAATGAAGTGAATTTAATGGTCTAAGTTTTGTCTCCAGAGAACAACAGAATAGTTAGTACCATCATAAAGTCTGACAATGTAGCCCTTTTGGCAGGTTTTTGTTGATAATAGGCTTGAACTGCAATCTTTTCACCATGGTATAAGAGGATCTGTTAAAGCAGGCTTCGGATACTCGGGGAGAATAAAGTAGGGAAGGCTGCAAAGCACAATATTGTGCACACCTGCACTGTACCTAGAGTAAGGTTAATGCAGTAATATCTGTGTGAAAACTGCCTCACCCCCACATTAAAAGCAGCTTATCATTAGGGATTACCAAGCCACTGCACCAGCTGCAAGTCTTTACTTAAAGACTTAAAGGTAAAGCTCTTACAGTTCCCAATCCAGTGACATTTGCAGCTCACTATAATTTATTGAATATCTTCCAAAGAGCAAACACAGGATTTCTCTGGGTACTGTTTTAGTTGGGTTGTAAACGTTTGCCATTTACCAAGAGAGGGAAAAAAAAAATAAAGGCAGGCACATTTACACTTTTGCAAAGCATCATGTAATATTTTGAACCTGTCTTTTCATGCCGACTCTTTTCATGTTCAATCTAAACACTGTTTACTCATTTAAAGTCTTGTTACAGCTCAGCTATGAAGTACGGTGCATACACACTTTCAAAGCCTCCGTGAGAGCACCTCGTTCCCAGGTTTCATTAGGAAGACCCATGCTTGTCTGAAGAAAATGTGAATTTTTAAAACTTCCCGTAGCAGACATTCAGAAACGTTCCCCCTTCAGCACTTCATAGTCCTGCTACAGAGACCTTTAGAGACTTAATACAGATAAGGATCTTGAAAAGAGAATTTATTGAGGTTATCTCCATTTAGGAGGCACGGTGATCTATTGATGAAAATTAAAAGGAAATGGTTAAATAAGCCAAATTACACGCTGGGTGATGAAACATTTCCTGTGCCTTGCCAGTAACATGCATGCAAATTATATTAATAGGCTATAATTATGTAAACTTTATTATGTGTGTTAAAGATAACATTAAAATTATAAGACAAACGACAGTTAATCACCAATGGAGGGCAATGATAAAAGACTCAGGAAAATTAACAGGCAGCATTGAGATTGTTGTGGTTGCTACAGCTCGAGGAGTACAATGAGCCATAGCATTTTATAAAATAATAACCCTTGCACAGCTCTGGTCACCATCAAATTGCTTTGCAAACATTAGCTTATTATTAAACAAGCATTTGAGGCCTCCTGACTAAATATATCCCCTGGATGCAAATATTCACGGGCTGCACACGCTTAAAATTACTCATGAGCTGGACATGTAGCTGGTCCTCATCACTGTCCTCTCCCACACCGAATTTGCCAGGACAGCAAAATAGTGAGTTGTATCCCACTGGAAACAGAGGAGAAGGATGAAATTGGTGTGTTGGGCTGGTCACTTGGATTCACAACTCCTCCAGAGCAATTTCTCTTGGTAAGTCATACCCAGAGTGGTTTTACAACCAGGACTCATTTCCCCTCTTGTTCTGAATTTCATGGATCTGTTCCCAGCCAGAGAACACAAGGCCCAGTTTCATTCATGATAGGTTCCATTTTGCTCCATTTTGCCCCAGTGTGGAAATTTCCTCTCCATCAAACAGCTGTTTTGGTGATTTAATTCCTGTTTCCAGATACTTGGAAAACAAGGAATCTTCTACAGGGGAGCCCCTGAAGCTCCCAGGAGTGGAAAACCTCTGCTGAAGGTGCATCAGCAGGACCAATGCACATTTATCCACACTGACAGAGACACTCCAAACCCTCACTGATATGGGCAAGGTTATCCCTGAGCTTTGGCAGCTGTGCCAAAATGTGAACTACCCTTGCCTCTCCAGAAGCTGATATTTCTCTTTGTGCAGGACCTTCACCTTCAAAAATAAACATTTTTGCCACCACAGAAGATCACAAGCTTATCAACTCCTTATGATGTCCCCTTCAGGAGAGACCTTACTGCCAAAAAACCAACAAATATGGCAAATTCTCAATGTTTTGGAGTTTTCACAAGATATCACTACATCCAGACAATAAAAGCCAGTCTTTCCAATCACAAGTTCCAAGTTTGCCTCAACAATTTTGATTCCTCAGCAGAAAAAGGAGATTTCAACTTAAAGACATCTTATAAAAACAATATCTAATTAAAATAAAATCTATCTGCGTCCTTAGTTCCAAAGTGACAAGTGATGTTGCCTTGGTTCAACCCTGAAATGTTTTAAATTAAACCCATCTCTGCATCCAAACTTCATATTCCAGTTTCTCCTGAAGGTTCCCACCTCCTTGAAGTGGCCATGTAATCAATTTTTTTTTCTAGTTTTCAAGAGGGAACACTAAAAAAATGAATGGTTATTTAACAGCATTGTCAGTGCAGTTTTGGAATATAAAATTCTCTGAGTACATATCCAATATGGAAATTTTCAGAATTGTTACAGAAAGGAAAATATTGAATTTTACATCCCAAACAACTTCTATTGTGTGGAACAATGTAAGTATTGTAGTATAATTATTTCCTCAGTGTCAAAGCATTGGGGAAAGTGAAACTTCTTGCTATCTGTGATCCCCTTCTGAATAACAGCTGATAGAGGTAATAAAGATCATGGAGATTTCATTGGGAAAAAAACCCAAAAACATAAGGCACATTTGTTCTCTATAATCCAAAAGTTATTTGGCTTCATTATTTTGCTCAGTATTATTATTTGTAATTGAATAGCTCTGTTTATTTTGAATTGAGAAATAAAAAACAAAGGAATTATTTATTTAGAATAAATCATTGCAGCATGCTGGGGCACACAACAAACCTCTCCTTGGCATATATGAACAATTTATAAACACTGTACCTAGTGACAAGAGAAAAATCAAGGTTTAAACACGTCCAGGAGTGAAGTACCACTCCGAGTCTTCCAGGTTGCATTCAGCATATAAAAGTCTCTTTTCTCTGAAGGCAAATTGTCGTCTTTAGTCAGAGCTTTTGTTCTCCTGCCTGTCCAAAACCAGGCAGATGTGCCCGTTAATACCCCTGAAAGACCCAAACACCAATTCGGATTCTCTGGCTGCGCTAAGCAGTTCTACGTGCCAGCCTTTGATCTGTATTTTCTAAACTTCATAACAAAACTTCAAGAAAAAAAACTATTAGCTGCAAATTAGACATTCTCATGGAAGCCTAGAATTATTTTTCAGGACAGAGGGCTCAATTTCCCAATCTCAGGTGTATGATTAAAATCAATTAAATCACTCTTCCAATGTCAGCAGCAAGATTCTCCTGACAAATGAAATTATGCGAGAAAAGTGTTCTCTTCACTCTTCAACCCTTTCTCAGCATCACTCACATCCACAAATGAGATCAAAATTTTCAGCTCGGGGATTTCAGAGATATTTTCCATAAGAACATGAAAAATCCCAGGAACCCTATGTAAGTAGACTTTATAGTCTCTAGTGGCGAGATGCTGATGGCCTCTGTATGTTAGATATATTCATGACTAACTAAAATGAAAAGTTCGAGTAGAATTTAACCATTTGGGGACCGCACCAGCATTTTTTTCATAAATTAAAGTTTTAACGGTGGAATTATGTACCAGACTCTAGGATACATGTAGTAACCTTTCTGTGTCTCTTTTCATTCCCAGGGAAGTCCCCCGTGGCTTTCCCCTATTGAAAACGTGAATTTTATCAATCTCTCTCAGCTGCTTGCAGACACGAGAGCAGCAAAGCAGCCTCGACTTCAAATGACCACATCATTTGCAGAGGCCCTGAAGGGTTAATAGTTACTTACAGTCTTGAGACAAAACAAGGTGTGCTATTCTAAAAAGTAAAGAAATAAACCTTTTGATGAGAAGCACCACTTGAAAGGCAGAGATATCTCATTTCCAGAGGTGTTCTGACGTGGCTGAACTGTACCTTCAGCAAATTATTTACCTCTTAATTTGTTAAAACATATGGGCTTAGAGGTAACTTTGCCCATGAGGCGTACATCTATATTATATGCTTGTTTGGTTTGACTTCATTTTCCTTGGAGACTTGAACAAATGTTTTCCGCATTTCATAAGTTGTTGTTTTTTTTCCCTCCCCTCACGTGTTCCAGGCAGCAGTGTTACATATGTATTTTGTTTCTTTTTGACTCTGTTTAAAGAGGAACTGGCTAATTTACAGCACAACAGGCAAAGTGGAGCAATGTTTCAGGATGAGAAGCGCAGCCTATTTATAAACCTGTGCGGGAGCCGCTTTCTAGCTCGTTCCATCCCGATCCACCCTGGCCAGGCTGGGCTTCTGGGCTGTTTTCAAATAACTGCAAAAAACCTATTTCTCTGCAAAGCAGAAAATGAGGATTTGTGTCTTTTTGTTGAGCTTTATCTTTAATATAAAACAATAGAGCAACCAGCAAACTCCACATGAAGTCCCTGTCAAAAGAGAATGGGTTTGGAGGAGAAATTAGAAAAAAATCCTTCCCTGTGAGGGCAGGGAGGGTCTGGCACAGATTGCCCAAAGAAGCTGGGGCTGCTCCATCCCTGGAAGTGTCCAAGGCCAGGTTGGACAGGGCTTGGAGCACCCTGGGATAGTGGAAGCTGTCCCTGCCCATGGCAGGGGGTGGAACTGTGTAGTGTTCCTGGTCCCTTTTAACCCAAACCATTCCATAATCTATATCTTAATGCCTCAGAACAAAACCACTTGCTCAGCACTTGGAAAAGGGCTTGTCCTGCTCATAAATTTTAAAACTAATTCAACAATATTTGTGCAATGACCACCAATGGTCATGGAAGCAGCTTCCTTCGTTTGGGATGTGCTGTAGCTGGAAAAGTTCATAGGTGGGGATGTTCCCCCGTGGTGTGTCAACAGAGGGAATTGAAGGATGCAGTTTGGCAAGGGAAAAGTGAGAGGAAATGGCCTTGAGGTCTTAAAACCAACTAATTAATCTTATGTTGAAATTCTGGTCAAATATTTACAACTGTTGAAAATTTATTGTAGTGTTACACGGCTTCTTTCAAGGGAGCTCTCTACAAGTCCAGAAGAAAGACAGGGAGCTCTTTTGTATTTCCTCCTGTTCCTTGACCTCCATTCCACATAAAATTAGGAATTTCTTGACCTGGATCCACCCCATTTTTAGCTAACACGTCTCTGTCCCTGCTATGAGGAACAAACAAACCAATGTCCACCATTTGTTGTCCCTCACAGGAAAAATCTGTACAAAGCTGTCTCCAAGGTGGGATTCCCACCTTTTTTTCCTAACTCTATTATCTTATTTAGCTAAAATATGGGGAAACTGGAGCAAAACTTGATTGGTTCAAAATGATAACATGATAATTGTCAGCCTCTAGAGGAAGAAAAGCTATAAAACCACCAAGGCCTGGCTGGAGGCTGGAAGGCATCTTCTCCTTCTTGCTTTTGGGTGGGCTTTTTTGTTTTGTTTTCTGTGGATGAAATCAACACCTCAAAGTGCTTTTTGGTTTTCCATTTGTTTATTCCAGCCATAAATATTTTATCACTTAAAGAGGGAAGCAATGCTTGCTCCTAATTGTTTTTGATTAAATATGCTAATTACTTTTTGGAATATTAATGATACATACGGTACTAAATGTTTTAATAATGCAATTAAATAAGCCAGCAAATATAACTACAAATTAACCTGAAACTTCTACATGGTTTTTATAAGTTTATGTTATAACAACACAAATCTAGAGGAAAACATCCATGACAAAACAATATTTCCTTTTTGGTGTCTGGAGTTCAACTAAACAAGAAAACTAAAGCAAACTAAACTAAAAAATTCCTGAGTGAACAGAAGGTTGCCATGTTTGGGGATCATTTTGCTTCACTGCAGGACAAGGAGGGGAGAAGTAAAACCCAGTTGAATATGAAAATATCTCATAAGAGATGTTGACCATGGAATGAATCACAAAATTTTGCCTCCTGTGTCCATAGCTCCAAAATGGTCCCGAAGCTGATTTTTGAGGAGCTCAGAGGTGACAGCAGCAGCGATGCTGAATTAGTCTGTGATCCCCAAGCAGTCACTGGGGAGGAAATATTTAAGTTTTGCCATCCAACATTATTCCTGCATTTCTTACTGAACTTACTGTTAATGATTTTATTTTTCATTTCCTATTTTTTCTCTCACAAGAGGAAATAAAACCTCTTTGTTCTGATGCTTGCAGGAGGTGGACACGGCACGAGAATGGAAAAGCCTTTTCAATGCCTTGGCAGGCTGAAATCCAGCTCCCTACCTACGGCAGCTCCCCAATTCCCAGGACAATCACACTGACACAATTAAATTCTTCCTCTTCTGTCACAGAACTATATGCTATGGTTAGTATTACATTACACTGAAAATAATTAATATTGTGGAGGGTTTTGCATGTTTGTGTGTTAAAGACTTGACCTTTTAATTTGTTTTTCCCTCAGAAATGTTTTGCAATCTAATGATTTGTAGAGACAGTTCAGAGTTACCAGATAGTCTGTCAAAGCGCTCCACAATAACTATGATTTTACTTTGCCATATTCATTGTCAAGGATCTGGTTTTCTTTGCTGCGGTATGGAAAACACTCATGGGGGAGGATTATTTTTTGTCAAATTTGGTAGAACAGGAGTCTTTTGCTGCTGGGAAACAATGCACTGAGCATCACAACCTGTGCACACCTTGAGACTGGTGTCAGAATTGGACCAGCAAAGATAAACAAGATAAAGAAAAATGATTATGTGGAAGAAAATATTTAAAAAAATAAAATTACTGTGGAATAACAGTTTGCTTGTTACACACCTGCTGGCAAAGAGGTGTCAGCTTCTTTTGTGTTTGTCTTGATGTGACAATGATAAGAAATTGATATTTTTTTTTTTTATAATTGATAAGCAAGAGGCAGGAAATTTTCCCTGTCAGGTATTATCAGTGTTATTAGGGGCACATTCAGGGCTGCAAGGCAGCCAGCAGCTCTTCCATGCTGACCTGTGAGTCTCTGAAGGAAACACTCTGGGAATCCTCCCTTCGAGATGTACCTTGAACATATGGATGTGTCTTTGACTGGACTTTTAGCTATGACACGTCCATGCTTTGCTAGCCAAGCCTGAATTATTAAATGATGCTATTGACTGTGCCCATAGAGGACCTAGGACCTGCTTCTGAAATGCTAATAAAGCCAGCAGGAAAGAATTCCTTAGGTTTTTCTCCTGGATTTAATTTCTTGAGTTCAGAAACTCAGGTGAGAAACTGCAATTTTAAACCAGCTTGGATTTGATATTTGGGAACCTTTCACATAGGAAATTTTTTATTATTATTATTAGATTTTATCTCGAAGCACAAATTTGTTTGAAGATAGGCAAAACAAAAAAAAAAACTCATTTACAAATTGTGTTTAACTCCAAAGGCCTGTGCCCTTCTAGATTTAAGCTCGGACTGAAATTTTACTGATGAAATATTGGAAAAAAAATTAATATTTGGGTTATTTTTAGTCCACTGTCATGCTGAAGCCACTAAAAATCTGTTGAATGTGTTTGTTCCTAGATTTGAGTTTAGTTCTGCCAACCTTGAGGGTGCAGCTCTTTGGGAATCAAACACTGGAGGCTGGTAGGGTCCCAGTGTAATTTTTCCATTGATTTGGGGAATTGGAATGGGACCAAAGTGAAGACAGAAGAATTTTCAGCCCTTTCCATCTTCCTGCCCCTGGCAAGGTGAGAATCTGCTGAAAAGGGACACTAGGAAGATCTGGTTTTATGCAGATGAGGCTTATGGGCAGACTGCAAGCCTGAACACGGGTGGACAGAGGCAAAAAATGCAGGAAAAAGAAGTGCTAATTAAGGATATTAACAGGACAGAAACTTTTAGGAAGCTCAGATAATGAAAAACCACATGGAGAATTTGAAACCGCCAACATTGGAACCGCCAAGGCCAAACAAATGGAAACATTAAAACAAAGTGGAGCCTGAACTAAAGAAAGGACTGGGGCAGAAGTTTTTATCCGAGTGCTCTGTCAGTAGCTGTAGCTGCCCACCCCAGGGACGCCTCACCTCCTGGGCTCCATCAATCCACTGCCATGCTCCGGAAGCTCTGCCACCTCTCCAGCCAGGGAGTGATGAATGAGCAGAGCCAGCGCGTGGCCGTGTCCACGTCGGCTCGGGACAGAGTTCAGAATATTCATCTCATCTCACCGCTGACCTTTCTCTGTTCGGCAAACCTGAAAGGTCTGGGCTGCATAATCACATCTCGGGATAAAAGATAAGTGAACTACCAAATAAATAGTGGAGTGTTTACATGACCTTATGGTTTTACAGTCCATATTAATTTTTAATTGCACTGTTAAAATATAGTAAATATCTATTATACAAATTAAGTGGTAATAGGTATTTGTGGTTTTTTTTCATGAATTAATCTTAAAATAAGCTGATTACATAAATCTTTAGCCAAGCAGTGGCTAATCCTGGGCACAAACATTACTTTGATAAGATACATTCAAACAAACATTTTTGTGGCAAAATGTTATCAGATACTAACACATAATTAGTCTAAGACATTAGGTTCCATGCGAGTGTTTTCGAGTTGTGATCATTAAGTGAAGGTATTGGGAGAAATCCAAAAGGGAGCAGAGGATTGTAAGCACTTCAGAGTTCCTTTGTGGATTCCGATTAGGCTGCTGGATTCACTGCTGTTTCCTTATGTAAACATATTCACATATTGCCATGGTGGGGAAATCTTTATCAAATTATTGGCAAACAAAGTGATGTTCGTGTAGATGAAATTATTATTCATCCGGATCTGAATGGGGCTGGAAGAGAATTTGGGGAAGAGGATGGGAACTGGTGCAGAGAGTGGAACCCCAACTTCATTTGGAGTCTCAGAAGTGAGAGATGCCCCTTGTTTCTGCCACCACGAGGAAGGGAACATGGGGACACAGGAATAACCTGGAATATTAATGTTGGCAGTTGGTGCATGGATTTAATTCTTAGCCTGTGTTCCTTGGATTTACAGGACTTTTCATATTACCTTCATTTATTTGAGTAAATTTCCTTATTTTTCAGCTGCACTAGAAGTATTAAACCAAAAGGACCTGTAATAACTTCATTTACTTATCCAATACTCTGAAAGGACTATTGATTAATACATAATAAATAAAGGTTTTTAAGATGCTTAATAGTGGCTTAATAGTGGAATCTAGTAAATACTTAATTAGAGAGGGTTATTGAACTCAGACAATGGCTATTTGACATGCTGGGATGCCGAGGAATAGCCCCTTAATTGACAACAAACTCCACTGGATGGAGCCTGCCGAAAGGATTGTTGGTAATAGCTCGGAATGGCCGTGATGGAGCCGCTTGGTGAATGCACTTGCTGTCGATGCAGCTCCTTAATAGCCCCAGGAGAGCCTGCAGGAAGAGCCCTGAGGAATGCTGGCAGTGCCCAGGAGGAGACAAAAGACCTCCAGGAATTTTTTTTCTAAACACAGAAAGTGATTCCAGCTGTATGAAGGATCAGTCATGGAATGGGATGGGTTGAAAGGGATCTTAAAAGCTCTTCTCATTCCAGGACACCTCCCACTGTCCCAGGCTGCTCCAAGCCCCAATGTCCAGCCTGGCCTTGGGCACTGCCAGGGATCTAGGGGTGCCACAGCTACTCTGGACCTGTGCCAGGCCCTTCTCACCACCATAGGGAACAATTCCCAATTCCCAAAATCCCATCCATCCCTGCCCTCTGGCAGTGGGAGCCCTTCCCTGTGTCCTGTCCCTCCATCCCTTGTCCCCAGTCCCTCTCCAGCTCTCCTGGAGCCCCTTCAGGCCCTGGAAGGGCTCTGAGCCCTCACTGGAGCCTTCCCTTCTTCAGGGGAGAACCTCCAGCTTCACCCACACATTTTTCCTGTGCTGACAGCAGAAAAACCTGGCATTTTCCTCAAGGGACTTTGTGCTTCCCAGCATCCTGTGTCACTGGGGTGCCACCAGAACGCTCAGGTTTATCCAGCACCAGGCACTAAGCAATTTTACAGCACAAACCCACATGTAAATAATTTAAATCTAAACATTTCACCAGCCTGTTGCACTTCACAGGGTCACATTTGAAAGGATCTGGATATTTTTTCCCATCAAGTGGAAAAACTTGGGATTTCCTGAGTTCAGAAGTTTGGGCTGGCACAGGGTGTTGCAGTGCCTGCGGATGTTGGTGGGTTAAAAGCAACATTTCTGGCTTTGAAAGGTGTTATTTTGAAAGTTCTCATGAGCAAAGCAATTGTTTGCCTTTCCACTTAAAGTGTTTGGTTTCTTGTTCCATGAAGTAGAGACAGTGTAACTAAGCTGCTCCTCACTGCTTAAAAAAAAATAAATTGCAAATTTCTTAGAGATGCTGTTTTCTTTCCAGTCTCTCCCCCTCACTGCACAAACACCAGAGGCTGGAGCTCTGTGGACTGTTTGGGATTTAACTCCTGATTCCTGGTAAAAGCAGGGTTTCTAATTCCATTGTCATACAGGTGAAGTTAAACTCGGTCATGAGTGTCTGAAAACTCAAGGCTTTGGGCCATGTTTGGAAAAATACAAATTATTGGTACTAGGGAAGAAATCTGCGTGCTTCTGATCTGATCTATGGTGTTTTCTTCTCGGGTTTGCAATGAAAAATAATCACTATAACTGGGTGTCACTTTAAAGAAAAGATTGACTGTAACACGCTGTAAAATCACCTCCTTTGTCAGGTTATCCCGCACAAATTGAGAACATGGGGTATTTCTGTGACAGATGAAAGCAGAGCTTTGCACAGAAAGAAGAGCCACGGCAGCACCAGCACAGGCTCTGGCAGCTCTGGCTCATCCAGGCAGGAATTGTGTCCTTGGGAACAGGGACATGCACAGGTAGGACCCTGCAAGACCCCAAGAGCAAGAGCAGCTCCCTGTTCCCCTCCATAAGGAGCACAAAATCAGCTGTCTCCATCACCCTCCATCCAACTAAGCTACAAAATATTGCATTTTGACACTTTCCCCCACAAATCCTCTTGGTTTGCCTCTGTCAGGCTCAGCTCTTGGGCATTCATGTGGTGCCAGCACCCCCTGGGAACTCACCAAAACATCTGGGTGGGGAATGAGGGTCCCCCCCCAGGAAAATCCTGCCCTTCACCTCCCTCCCTTCTCTCTCCAAGGGGTGGAATTTCACCAGCCTGTGCAATTCTATGGACCCAACACCCAAGGACCAGCTGCTGCTTCATCCAACCCAGGGACAAAGAGACTTCCCAGGTCTCCCTTCAACTCATATATTTAAAGACTGGAAATCACAAGTCCTTCCCTGCAAAACAATTATATCTACTAATTTAGATGAGAACTTAATATTATATCTTTATAAAGTGCTAGATATATAAAAAATCTATTTAGATTTAATATTGCAGTAGCATCTGGTCTTTTCATCTAATTTAAAACCCTTAAAGAAGGGAAACCTCCAGCAAGAAATAATATCCATAAGCATTCCAAGGCTTCTCCCGCTTCCCTTCCTTTAAAGAGTAATAAGAAATCTCCCCCTACAGGCCTTGGCTGCCTAATGCAAGGTAAAGAGATGATTCTGGGCTGAGAGTTGCATCTCCAAAGGCTGCTCAGGACACAGATGGATGTGCAGGAGAGGGATTCCAGCTCCTCTCCTGCCTGAGCCCCCACCCCGCTCCCGTGGGACGCAGCGGGCGCGCTCCTGGCCCAGAGCCACAGGGGCACTTCTGCAAAGTGCTCACAATTATGTCCTGCATTTTTTACTCTTTATTGCCACAACTCCACTGGGCAAAAACATTTTGACTAGAAAACTATTTCCTTTTTCTTTTTTTTTCTTTTTTTTTTTTTTTTTTGTTACCTGTTTTAAGGGAAGAAATTAATAGGATAAAAATGCAAATTACTTCCTTCCTCTGCATGGGAAAAAAACCCTTGTGCTGCTTTCTTAACCAATTGCATGTTGTTTTAAACTATTCACCAGGAACCAATATCACATATAGAGCACCAGCAAACCCAAACGATGCTAATGCAACCTGCAATTCCAAATAACACAAAGAGACTTTATATCCCCAAATTATTCTCCATTTCGTTTAGGGAAGTCCTGCTTGGGGATTAGGGTAGTTGTTTGTTTATTTGAATTCATTACAGAACTGGGAGTTTATGATATTCTGTACTCACTGTAAGGTAATCAAAATATAGATGGAAATTGGAAGATTTTTATTGGTGCCATTTACGAAGGCTTTACACTGTGAGAGAACTGGAGTGCCTTGAAAAACTTGAAGTGGAAGTTGCAGACTTCTTGTGCTTTTAGCAATCTCATTCCCAAATTATCTTGGTTATTTGATTTAACAGAAGCCTCACTTTTTTACAGCTTTACATCCACATCTCTTTCTTGTACAATATAATCAGATCTAATTTATTGAAAATCCACTGGCTGCAAACCAGAACCGACCCCCAGCTTGATTTGTTTTCCACAACACAAAATTTAACCAAAGGAATGTAATTGAGAAGGAACTTCCCTGTTGCCATTTCCATTTGCTCCCAGTGCCCCCATCATTTTATTTATTCCAGTAGTAAAAATAAATCTTTAATTGGAAGGAAAGTGATAACTGAAGTTTAATTAAGCTAAGCCAATAAAGTGAAGGGAAATTGCCAGACTAATGTCACACACTGAAAAGAGGCCATGCAGGGCTGCAATTTGGGCTGCTCTGGAGTGGCCTGTGGAGAGCTCACTCAGAAGGCAAGACATGCTGTGGTCTCACCTCCAGTCCCCACCTGGGACAAGGTGATATTCCAGCCACCTTCTTTCCACTACTTCTTGGCAATGCTGAGTTAAAGCTTGGACTCAATGATTTTCCAACTTAAACAATTCTGTTATTTTTTCTGATTCATCCAACATTCCCAGGGGATGCTTGGGATCATCCCACTAGGGAAGTGTCTATCTGGATCACATCCACCATGGCTGTGAGCTTACTCTTTTTCCCCAACAATTTCCAGCACCATCAGCAACATAAAACCCACCTACCCATCTGCTTCGTGCACTGAAAGGTATTTTGGGTTTTCTGTTGCAAACCCTGTTTTCCCCCCAGGATTCTGGGAGTTTTACAAAGTGGGAGGAAGGGTCCATGCTCCAGGATGGCCCTTGCAGGCAGAGGGAGAGCAGGGAGGATGCATTTTCACTGCCCAAACTTCCAGACACGACATCTGCCAGGAAGATCCTGGGAACAAACACTGAGCTTCCTGCCAGCACGTCTGCCAGGGTTCAGCCTTATTTCATATTTATAAATATGCTTTGGTAACAAACAATAGCTGCTCCTGCTTTTCCAGTCGGAGCTGTGAACGCTGGTGTACTGGCAGCGTGTCCTTTTTTCACACTACCAGATTTATAAATTGCAAAGCCAGAAGGACTGACTGTGATCGGGTAGTTCCAGCTCAGCATTGAATTTCCCCAAGCAACCTGAATTAGAAAATTAATTTTTTTTTTAGCAAAACAACACCTCTTAAAAATAATTTAAAAAATAAAGAACTCCCTTATGCTTCATAGTACAGTCTTGTGTCAGTTCATCACTCTCAACATTAAAAAACGTGTACCTTAATTACTCTTCTGAATTTATTTCCAGTCACTGACCTTGTTATATCTTTGTCTGATAGATGAAAGCACCCATTATTAAAGTTCACTTCATCATGTGGGTGTGTATAGGCCATGGTCAAGTCATCCTTAACCTTCTCTTTGATAAGCTAAATAAACCCAACCCTGGAATCCTTTCCTTTGAGGTGTGTGTTCATTAATCATTAGCCTGGTTTTCCCTCAGAAACCTCCTGAAGCACATTTGAGGACAGCAGCCTCTGTCATCCCTAAACAGCCAGGTGTGCCCAGGAGTGAGGTGGAATAACAAAATCCATACAACCGCCCTGTCTGTATCCCACTGCTCCCTCTTCCAGCTGCTCCATCCCCATGGGCAGATCCTCTTCCACCTTGATGGTTAAAGTGTCCTTCAGTTCTTGCTCCAATGCCTGCCGTCCTTGCCCATCCATAATTTTATGCTTTCTTCCAGGTTCTGGATTAAACAGGACACTGGAGAATGCCAAGAATACTCCCAGATTATGGGAAGTGCTGATTCCAGAAAATCTGGGGTTTGGTAAGTGCCTGATTCAGAACCATGAGCTGATTCCAGTCACAGATCAACTACAAACCACACCAATCAGCCGCCATGGGATTCCCCCATCAACATTTCATTAATTGAATACTCAGGTTTCCAAATCAGCATTTTATCTGGAATTAATATTAGCAGCTTGTTTCCCATACTTTTAATTATATTAGCATTGTTTCCCATTGCCCTGATCTGTTATGGACATTTTGTTTGTTCACATATCAGAAGTTTGTTCACTCTCCTATACTAATTGACTTTTTTTCTGCATTGTAAAACAAGAATATTTATTCAACAGTCTCAGCTTTACTGCACTGTTTACTGTTGTTCTACTATTGCTATCTGGAAAACAACTTGGACTGTAATTCCCTTTACTCCTAATACTTTTCAAGATGCTTTTTCTCTTATCTCTAAGCAGGTGTTTCTCTTCTTATTCTTTGATCTACTTAAATTTCAACAGTTGGAAGCTTTCAGAAAATTACATTTCAAAAATACCCATTTATCTAAATTTCCCCCCTTCCAAGACAAACCATGTTTTGGCCTTGTCTCCTTTGTATTTTCCCTCGACCAGATCTGAGAGGTTCACATCGAGTGAAACATCCCTAATTCAGAAATACCATTTATATTTTCCTGCCTAAATTCCTATAACTGGACAGTTCATCAGGCAGAAGATATTAGAAAAACTGGCAGCCATAATCATGTGGGTGGAGGTGAGGACATCTGCTCTTTATATCACGAGCATTGCCAACATGCTATAGACATATCCAGGTTTCTGTTCCAAAACCCCCTCAAGAATATACTGCGTGGAGTTCCAGCTCGCTGGAACCTCCTGCTTGGTTTGGGAAAATTTGGCAAGTTGTTTTCCTTCTGTAGCCTGTTCATAATTTTCCTGGTCTTTACTACATGGGTAACGTGTGCCCAGATTTCGCGTGCCATTCCAACATATGTTCCGTGATTACATACAGGATGTATAATCGCTCTTCTTTGCTGCATGAGTTCAGCTGGCACCGCGCGCTGCGGCAGTCCAGCGCCGCGAGAGAGTCTTGGGGCAACGCGTGTTCGAAGTCGGTGCTCGGAGCGCGGGAGCAGATGAGCGGCGGCGTTCCTTCCTCTGAATCTTTAATGCCTGCTTGTACTCACGGCCTGCACGCTCGTGCTGGGCACAGCCGAGCTGACAGCCTTGAACATTGCCCAATGTGCTGTGACTGCCACGAGCTGTGCGCAATCCCAGCGCTTGTGGCCGCCTCGCCGTGAGCTCTTCGCGGGAACAGCCCGAGAGAAGGGGCATGAGCTGCTTCAAAATCAACTGAAGGATGGCAACACCAGCCACAGCCTTATTCTCAGTGTGTCATCCCAGCCTGGGTTCCTTTAGGAAGAATTTCTTCATGGAAAGGGTGGTCTGGCATTGGAAGGGGCTGCCCAGGGAGATTTGGAGTTTCCATCCCTGGAGGCCTGGACATGGTACTCAGCACTCCCAGATGCGGATCAACAAAAATCAGACTTGATGACTCCTGAGGTCTTTTCCAACCAAATTGATTATCTGACTCATTTATGCACCAGCCACGTGGTTTTCCATGCCCTCAATCACAGGATACCCAAGTTTGTTTGGAGGTCCAGCACACGACACTTCTCACTGCTGTTTCTCCTGGCAGGACCTCCATGAGCAGGAAGCCAAAAACTGAGTGATGGGCCAGTGGTGGTAGAAACACAAACCTATCCAGAAAAAATACTTGGAAGACCTGGAAAACCTGTCTGTTTCAATGGAGAAAAGAAAAGGTAGTAAAATATCATAAATTATATTGTGTATAAAGATTTATTTTGTGATCTGTCAATGTTACTAAGCATTTGAACAGGTTGCTCAGGGCAGTGGTGAGTCCCTGTCCCTGGAGAGATTTAAAAACCATGTGGATGTGGCACTTGAGGACATGTGTCAGTGGTGGCCTTGGCAGTGCTGGAAAATGCTTGGACATGATGGTCTTAGAGGTGACTTTCATCTTGAATGATTCTATGATTCTAAGGAAGAAAAATTTAAGTAGTGAGTGACATCAAATCTTCATATCCCTAAAACTGGAGATATAGTTCTGGTGGATCCATCTGCTGAAACCCAACAGTACTTAAAAACTCCAGAATCAGATTTTTATAGGTACTCAAACACCTATAAGGAGGAACAGACAAACTAATGGGATTTTTGACCCGCAGGGAATCTAATTCCTGATGTGAAAATCTGATTGTCTGGAACATCCCACAAGGCCCTGATCATTCGGTCCTTACAGAGCTTTGAAAACCCAGCCCTTCGATGCCAAATCCAGAAGATATGAATCTCAGAGAGCACTTTATCTTTTCAGTGTCCCACCACAAATTCTTGCACAATATCCCAGAATTAACACAAATGGGTAACTGTTCAGTTATCTTTAAAGGCCTGTGGGATTTGATAAGCAATTTCACAGAAATAATCTAAATACGCATAATAAAAAAAAAAAAAGGAAGTGATGTTCTGTTAATGTATCACTTTTATTGTGACAAGTTTTTCTTCAAATGAAAAATAAAAGTGTAAAACTTAGAATTGCAGTACTGTTAAGCACCTCCTGGGATCATTATAATAGACTGTACAATTATTACCTGAGCTGAAGTGCTTTTTTTAAAAAAAAATAAAAGAAAAAACCAAAACAGCAATAAATGTAATTTCATTGCTCTACCCGATATGCAAAATCTTCCTGGCATCTATTTCCAATATGAAATCAATTTTACATTTATTCATAATTCTGCATGGAACCTTACTGAAAATCTTAATATAATTTCTATAGTATTTTTAAGATTTGCACTACAGTAAAGCTCAATAAAACTTTTAAATGGTTTACATCCATTATGTCACTGAAACGTTTTCTAAAATACTTTGCTGAGGATTAGGAAGGTTGAGAAAGAATAACAAAGGTATTTCTCTCTGCAAGAATCTGCAGTTATCACTGCAGAATCAGTCCTGTTTTCACATCTCTTCCTCAGCGTTTCAGGACATCAAAAACTTGGATGAACAAAGAGTCAGGTGCCTGTATTTTGTCTCTCTACATTCCAGTTCTTCTGGTTTTAATACAGGAACTCCAAATTTACATAAAATTAAGAATTATTACACCCAGCTATGGTGATACAAACAGATCTTTGTGTCCACTGAGGCTCTGCTCACCTCAATGTATCAGTCTGGATGGGTGGGGTCAAGACCATGTGATTTGATGATGATGGGACCTATAAAGAGCCAGAAATGTTTAAATTTCTGTTATACTTGAGAGTAGTGAAACATTCCAGTGAGAAAGCCTTACTCCTGGCAATGCCAAGTTTAATTTTTAGCAGAAAAAATGTCGTCACCACTTTTGGAACGCCAGGTCTCTCTTCTTTGTCGAGGGGCACCAAAACCAGGCTGAGCAGTTTTTCAAGTAAGCACATGAGTCTCCTGCCTAATTTAACTATTATATTTTGAAATGCACATATTTCAAAGGAGTTGTTGCAATACCACTTGTATCAACATTTGGGTGCCATTTTTATTTTATTACATTTGCATGTAGGGATCCTTACTGCCTTGAGAAAATGGACCCTTCTAAACTGTACATTGAAGGAAGCAGCCAAATTTGCTTTGATGTCTTTTTAGCTCTGTGCTCCACATGAAAGATTATCTGGCAGGCAGTGACGGCAGTGCATTAATATATAAAATAATTAGGAAGAGCACTTAATGAAATTATGTGTGTGTTTATACATCCTAAGCCTCATGGCCACATTATCTCCTCTGTCATCAAACCACAGCACTGTTACTTTGAAAATTATCAGTAGTGACTTCTGGGCCTGACAAAAGAGTCCGGAATTCATCCAAAAAAAGAAGTGAGGACATAAAAAGCTGTTCAGACCTGCCTGGCTCTGCCTGCACATCAACTGGAGGGAGATGCTCCTGCTGCGTGGCAGGGATTGCATAATCCTCTCCTGAGAGCACCTGAGAGTGACTTTGAAAGTTTCATTAAGTTTTTATTAGGTCGTGATACCTATTTTCAGTAGCCAGCTGGTCCAGTTGCTCACAAATTATGAAAATTTGAAATACTGCACTGGAAGCCATCGGCTGAGGTTAAGGTAAAGGCTGGTAACTCCCAGGTACTGGGGAGGATGAGGTTTCCCAGTCTGAAGGCTTGGATTTGTTTCACCATGAAACTGAGGAGACAAACAGTGTGACATGATGTATTTTACAAGGTGCTTAACAAGAACATGATTGGGAAAAAAATTGTAATCCATGAAATCAATGCTATAACTGAATATTGTTTGTTCTTAATGCCTACTGGAGCACAGCAAGATCAATGTCAGGACAGCACTCTCCACTCCAAGTATCAATGACCTGGAAGAAGTCATGTAAAAGGATGGGACCTGCCAATGGCTGAGCATGGGAGGAGGCTGGAGAGGAGAAAATGCAAGCAGTAGTGATACAACTCAAAGCAACTTGAGCTGGCCCAGAAATGGGCGCATGGAGTTAAATGCAAAGAATATTGAGGCAGTTTTTTTGGGAAAAAAATTATCTAGACAAAAACTACTCATATTGCTATGCTCTCTTTGTGTTGTGTCATATGAAGGGAAGTTAAAAAGCAAAGCAGAAGGATAGTCAGAGATCCTTTGAATGTACATGTAGGCAAAGAATAAAAAGAAGCAAACAGGCTGGAAGAGGTCCTGGAAAGGGGCACTGGTGGGGGTTGTGAGAATTAAGTCACTCAACAGCGCAAGTCTTTGTATCTTCAAGTGTTTGTTCACTACATTTCTGATAGAGAGCTTGTTCAGAGGCCAACAATTTCACCCAGCCTAAGCTGTTCAGCCTTGTAGAGCTGTGCCCTGGCATATGACCTCATATTCAGCTATCTCAAACCAATATTTTGAGTGTTTTCAGGTTACCAATGCACATATTTCCATGTTCCAGGTTACTGCTGCACATATTTCAATGTGTGCCTCTACTCCAGCAGCATGGCTGTGATGTGAACGAGGTACGAGGCTAAATATCTGTATTAATACCTGTTCTTTACTCCTCTGAATTAATGGCAACAATTAGAAGAGGTACAATTAGCAGCATGCAAGAACCTGCCAGCAGAGCAGGGGATGCCCCAACCTCTGCTAAGACAGATGGACAATGGGGAGCTGCAGCTGGCCAGCACTCTTCCCAGGAAATCAGCCCCGAATCTCGAGGAGTGAAGGTGCAATGCATCATCCCCAGCCCTGGAGAGAGGCCCCAGATGACATCCGTGGCGAGCGCTGTCGGGACACTGCGCTCAGCAGGTCCAGCACCTGGTGCTCCGTCTCCTCCGCAGCCTTCTCTCCAAAAACTCCCCAATTCCCACCCCGTGTTCCCACCCCGCTGCAGGAACAGCTGACACAGACATCAGGGGCACGTGTTTCTCTTTTGGAGTCCTGCTTTTGGGATTAACACCGGGCATGAGTGGAAATCCTTGTAAGGATTCTGTTCCTTCATCATGCTCGAATTGCTTTCTGAGCTCAAAGTTTGGAACCAACTTCTTGTCAGGTTTCTTTGACTCAGAACTAGAATTACAGCCAGTGGCTCTGCCTAAATCTGGCAGATTTAATATTAATATATTGATCAGGGTATCAGAGTTCATCCAGGCTGTGCCCATATTTTCCACTGGAGGACCTAAAAAATAATGCAGTGTATTTTTTCACTACAGCTTAACCATATTTCAGGTTACTTAGTCATGTATTATAACAAAAAAAAAAAAAAAAAAAAAAAAAAAAAAAATCCACCCTTTTCTAGTGCTATTTCCAGCATTAAAAAAATCCAGACCTGGCAGTTTTTACAATTTCAGTCCAAGCCCAAGCTTCAATAAGCTCACACAGCTCTAATGATTGTTAGTGAAAATGTAATGGGCCATTTGAAATACAAATGAACACGAGTAGGTAAAAGGATTTTTTTTTTCCTTAGTAGAATCAATTTACACTAGCTATTTAAAAAAATATTAAAATAAATGTAATGCCATTAAATGTAAGCTCAAAACCCATTGAGAGCATTAGTGGCCAAATCTGCCAAAAAAGTAGTCATGCCAAGAGCACGGGGCCAGATTCTGCTCTCAATTACATTGGTGTTAAGCCAGGATAACTCCCCTAATTTCAACAGGCTTGTTCTGGAATAACACTGGGGTTAAGTGGGAGCAGGAAGGAGCTCCATTCCCAGTTAGGAACCCTTGCAGAGCCCCAGTTTACTCCCAGTGACCTGGCTCACTTCCCACCAGCGTCAGGTATCCTGGACATTTATCCAGAATCCCCTTTTGGCAGGAGAAGGAGTGGGCCCAACTTCCAGAACAGCATTTTTGGAGGGGTCAGAAACAGAGAAGGGGCTGTTCGGCAGGTGCCGTGTTTTGGAAAAGAAATTAATGGAGCAAACCAGTAGGAAGAGCCAATAGGAATCTGTCACTGTGGAATAATTAACAGCTCAGTCGAGTTCAAAGTTTTGAGGGCAATGAGCTAAGCAACAGGGGGAAAAGGAAAGTTCTTTTAAAATAGTGTTTAATTTCATATTACTTGCAAAGAAAAGGAAGGAAAAGTAGCTAAATCATGTGTTTAATATTTATTTTAAAAATTCACCATAATATCCTGAATTCCCTGCAGTAGTCCAGAGCCTTTGCGGGTGACGCCTCCCTCCTTCCACATGACAATTTCTAGAAACTATTAAATATCAAATTAATATACTTCTAAGGGAAAAAAGGAAAAATATTTGAGTTGGCATAAAGCTCTGCTGAGAAGATTGGCTCCTGCATCCCAGGTGATCCAGGCAGGCAAATAACCAAACAAGGAAAAGGGGAGCAGCAAAGAGGAAAAAGAGTTTCCCTCATCTGCTCTGACTTTCATCCTTATTGCTAGAGAAACCTGGAAAAAGTATCGGGTTTTTACATGAACTTTGAAAATTCCTCTTAGTGAAGCTATTATTTGCTATTGCTAATAAGCTGCTAATTAAAGGTACCAAATTTTTACAGGAGTACCAAATAAAACCCCATAGCAGAGTTTCCTGCTTTTCAGATCTCGATGATATATTTTCTTCCTTTAATTAATTTTCTTTATATCCAGTTTGTGCCATTTATTTTCATAAATCCAAGCTTCCCTAACCACAGCACCATCAGATCTCATCATCATTTCAGCCTTTTCCAACCAGCAGCCGAACCACATCCAATCAAAATTTTGGATGGTAATTTTGGTGATAAATGATAAAATTTTGGGTGGTAACTCAGGATATGCCAATCAAAGCACCCAGGTTAACAGGATATGATAGGATAACAGAAAATATGGTAGATAATGTCAAATCATCAGGTCTGCAAACAGCTGCAGAGAGGAAAAATACTTCAAATTTTTTTATTAAGATTTGTTTGGGAGAAAAGTTATATATTCACGTATTTATCCTTCTTTCAGAAAATGTAAATAACACAGGGTATGATTTGTCATATTCCTTGATTTCATGACAATTGCAACTGGCAACTGAGGAATAATTTCATTTTAATTATAGTTCAGTTGATTTTCTCTTTAATTACTGAAGTTAGATGACTAAGGCACCAAAATATGTAAAACACAACCTTTCCATACAGTAAATTTTCTTTAATAATAACAGCGGTATTTTTTTATTGTTTCCAGTCTGCAGAATATAATTTTTCAGCCATGGAAAGCAGCTACTAATTCTTAAATTGTGTATTTTTCATTTCCTTACAAAATATTGGAAGGAGTTTTATTCTGTACGTTGCTATAGGTACAGAGCTGTACGTAAAAGATTTAGTGTTTCACAGGTTTGACATCGGAGGGAGGTAAAATGTCTAAAGTTGCCTGTCTCAAGCAGACAAAAGCCATCAGGGCTGAAAATGCAGCCCTCGGGCTCCTCCTCTGGCCTTTGCTTTGCTGCCAGCCTGGACAAGGGAATGCAGCCTCCCTTGTCTCTCTGGGGCTCTGGATTTGGGAAAAGCCAGCGGGAACAATGCCCCGAGAACCCCTCAGCCACAAATTATGGGGCACATATATTCTCATAGCTGTTTATGACTTCAGTAGAACTCAGAATGCTCCAAATTCCCTGGTTTTTAGTTTTAAGGGATTTTTTGGGGGGGTTTTTTTGGGTTGTTTTTTTTTGTTTGGGTTTTTTGTTTTTGTTTTTTTTTTTTTTGTTGTTGTTTTTGGTTTTTTGTTTTGTTTTGTTTTTTATCTTTTTAGGGGTTGTTTTCTGGTTTTTAGGGGGTTTTTGTTGTTTTGTTTTGGGGTTTTTTTTGTATTTTTTCTTTTTGTTTTTTTTTGTTTCTTTCTTGTGGGTTTTCTGTTTGGTTTTTGGATTTTTTGGTTTTTTGGTTTTTTTTTATTTGGGTTTTTTTGAGTGGTTTTTGGTTTTGGTTTTGTTTTTTGTTTTCTTTTTTTTTACCAGACTTTCTAGAAGGAGCTTTGCTAGAGAGGAAAGGGGATGTTTTGAAGCTGCAGAGCGATGCTAATTTTGCTACCCAGCCTGTCACCACTGGAGTGGGCTTCTTGGTTGGGTCACCGGAACATAAAATTGTTCCAAGGGCTTTTCTGAGCAGATAAGATCCTGGCGCTGGTGCCAAATATCACAGAAAGCCTCGCACAACAATGCCTTGCAAAGAGCCACATTTAGATGAGGTTATTAAATGCAGGGAGGAGGTTATGTGTGTGTAACACATTCGGCAGCACTTGGGAATTTTTTGAGCCATTTTCCGCTGTCTTTCCCGAGTCACTTTTTTGACTGACTTCAGCAGGAGTTTTCCTGGCATAAAAGCTGCCGGATTCAGCTCTGGGTCTAAACATTTGTGTTGCAATGTGCCTGGAAAGCCAGAGGAATTAAGATATTTACCTTGCTCTCGCTGCACTGGAGCTGACTCCCCAGCACCCTTGTGCTCCTTGGAAAATCCCAGCTATAGTTTATCTGAAATTAATTTGCCCGCACTGTTAAGTCAATTACCCAAAGGAGCAGAGACTCGATTAAAAATCTATTTAGTTCAATAGGAAACAGTATACTTGGGATCAATTTTTTTTTCCCCCTCCTCCACTGCAAGGAATCCTACTGTATCCCTGTATAAATAATAAAGGTGGTGCACTCTCCTCTCCTGCTCAAGCATGACTGAGCAGATACAGCTCGTGCTCTGCTCGTGTCACGAGCACCCAGAGAGAGACAGGAGGAAGAATATCCCAAAGACAACCTCCAAGCCAGGGTTTGGAGTGACCCCGTGCAGGGTTGGGATGTGCCAGGCCACGGGCACCGCTGGCTCCCTGTTTTCCAGGGGCTGGTTGTACCTGTCTCACCTAGAGAAATGTTCCTATTGTCAAGCCTACAGCAAAGTGTGTCCAGACAGATTGGTGTTCTGCTCAATGGAGCCCACATGAATCATGTATTAGTTCATTTAAAAGCACTTTGTAGACAAACATGCTCAGTCTATCAGCGGGCTCGGGGATGCAAATACTTCACTCAGTGTATATGAGCCCTGACAGGACATCTGTGATCCATGGGATTGAGATCCAGCTCCTTCCACATTAGGCAATAACAAGCAGAAAGGCTTCTCCGTATTTCTGCTCTTTTTCAGCAAAATGAAAATTTAACTTTGCCATCACGTTGGAAACGGAATAAACACTATCCGCTGAAAACTAGCAGCAGGAAGAGGTAAATGATTTACAAGTTATTCTTCAATCATTTAACACATGTTTGGTTTAGGGGCTAGATTATTGCTGAAGAAGTCAACAGTTCTCCTGGAACCTTAATCCTAAAATACCTTCTGCGTGGGACTGCTTCAGAGGTGAGGAGGCATTGCAAACATTTAGATTCAATAAATGCTAAAGACATCTTTTGTACGCTCTCTGCTCTGCAGATGCTGATTGCTTCCTGTAAATTAAAGCGAGCTGATGAGTGTCTGCAATAGCAAAATATCGGGTGGACTCTCATTAGCAGACACAGTGTGTGGAATTAATTTCACTGAGAGAGTTGTAGGATGATTTATATATAGAAAATGCAGTTTGCAAAAGCAGCCTGGAAGAGATTCAGACATGGATGGACTTTGCCTATAAGTGGTTTCAAATTAATTTAATTTGTGAAGGAGAAGTCTCTAGTACTGTAAATACCATAAGCACGAGTGCCAAAGTTATATCGGTGCGAGCAACGTTGCTTTCAGCCTCTTCTTGATGCTGGTGATATTAAGATATTACTGTAAGGAATATCTTAATGAGAGTACAAACCCTTCAGTTTTATAGTGCTTTAATTTTCTCCTAGCCCTGGGCTTTTCTGACTGCTAAGACTGTGTGTTTACTGACTTTATCTCCTGCTTCTTTTAATTGTGTGGTCAAATCTGAGTGACTCCTGCCTTCACATTACCTGACATAAGCCTCTCACCCCTCCAGAGTACAGGATGTTCATTTTTTGATCCTCAGAAAATGCAGGAATTCATCTGTTCACCTGGAGTCCTAATTTTTCCTTAGCAGTAAACCAGGTCCTGGAAATAGTAACTCAGGCAATCAGAGTATTGTTACTGTTCCCAGAAAGGTAATATTTTTGAATAGCTCTGCATATTTAACAAGGAAGATGTGTTTTGAGCAATTTTTAATAAGGTAATATTTTGCTTTTCCCATTTCACCCTTGCAGGAAACTGCAGAGATCAGTTCTGGATTGAGATTGCATCCCCAGTCTTGGATCCTTTAACATCCCAGAAGGCACACATGAAAAAGAAAAATCCCCCTACTTACACTGTGAATAGGTGCTAACAGCTTTAAAGAATTACCCACCAAATATTAGGTGCAATTTAAAACTACATTTAAGGCAGAAAGGGTGCTTTAAAAGTCTACGTGGCCAGCTAAAATTCAGAGGGAGAAAATGACTTGAACACATGTTGGATGAATTTCTGTCTGTGTGGGAGATGCAGCACTGCTGGGATAAAATATCCCCCACCTATAAAAAACTGGGCAGGTTCTGTACCTGCTCTGCCGTGTGTTCTGTGACTCAAAATCTGGTCAAATGCTTTGAGATCATTCCCTTTGCTATAAAAAGAAACACAACTGTGCTATCTAAGCATTGTGGAAGATTATTTATATTGAAAGACATCCTTAGGCTAAACTATTAAATGAGGATAATGGATATGAGGCACCGAAGGCACGCGGAGGACTCGTTAATGAATTAGTTGGGGAAACAGAGTCAGATGCTGGGCTCAGGTAGAGGCTGGGTGTGTAAATGTGCTTTTAGAGGAGCAGCAGGACTGAGGAGGGGTCATGGCATGGGAAGACCTGGAAAAAGCAAATAAAATGATCCACACCTGCTTCCAGGGCTGTCCGAGGCCACTCCGCTTACACGGTACAATATTTGTTCAGAATATTGTCTGTTAGATCAGTTTAAACACGTGCTGGAACTTATTAGATATTTATTAGCTTACATTTAAGCCCCAGTCTATTTTACAAGCCCGATGCCCCCTGTTTTATGTAAAAAGGATATTTCAAGAGATATAATTTAAATTAGTTCGTAACTTGATAACTTGCCGCCCTAATGAAACCTGCACTAATGACTGCCCTCGCTAGGCAATTCCTAATTTTAAGAACCTATTTTTAAATATTCATAACGGATCTGGTGCAGTGTTGTTTGAACTGTATTTAATAGATGTCTCAGCTCTGGGCTTTTCCCTGTGGTGTGTGGAAGTCACTGTCAACAGGGGCTCTTCCAGCACCTTCTCTGGTGGGTGTGGGATGAGAGAGGGGGTTGAAGTTTCCTGGCAGTTGGGGCAGAGACCCCACACTTTGTGTCCTTTGCATCCCAAGGGAAGGACAACCCGGCAAACACCTGAGAAAAAAAATCCTGAATGAAATAACAGCCCAAGCCATAATCAGGAATAATGCTTTATTATGGATTTAATCACGGTGTAAGTTTCTGAAAGACAATAATCCAATGTCTCTTGTTGTCTGAAGAGCAACTCTGACATCTCGTGTTAGTCTGTGTTGACAACTAAATGGGTTGTCATTCAGTCAAGTGACAGCTAAATAAATAAATAAAGTCACTCTGTGACTTCCCTTCTGTGTGGAGGTTGGTTTGATGAGGAGGTGGAGTAGGTGAGAAGCACATGAAAAACTTGTGGGTTTTTCCTAACAGGACATATTGTCCAACTGCCTACAAAAACACAGGAATTTACCATCCCCTGGGTCCACGCAGAGCCTGAACCTCTCCAGACCAGTGGCAGATCAGAGAAGGTTTCCCACTCCTGATGGATCAGCAGGACCTCCCAGGGTGGTCCCACCCTCAACTCCACTTCCCTGGGAAGTTTTGCTTCCTGATTAATGAAGAACCTGCCCTGGGATGTTCCACAGGGGGGAAGGACATGCTGGGCAGTGCAGGAAGCACAACCACTGCCCCTAAAGCATCCCAAACCCCCCAAACAGCCGTGCTTCCCCGCCACCACACCCAAAGAGCATTTCTGTCCTTTAAGTGCTGTGCCTCCTCCTCAGGGGGCTCCTAATGCACTTCCCTCCTTCTGCCTCACTGGCTGAGGGGGACGGATGTGCTCGGGGCCTCTGAGCACCCTGCAGCCACGAGCAAAAAGGAAAAGTCAGCGTACAAACCGCAGTGATTAATATTAAACTCGGAGTGAGCGTCTAAAGACACGATTAATGTTAATGACAAAACAACAACACAACAGCAAAGGCTGGGGACAGCAGGCAGATGAGCACTTGCAGTTGTTGAGGCCTTGGGAGCCAACCCCCAGAGCTGCTCTAAGTCGGTTCCTGCTCAGTGCTTTCTCTTTGGTGGAACCTGAACAAATTTGCCTTGATAAAATGCTTCAGGAAAAAGTTAGATTTAAGATTGGCTCAGGTCTAACAACTTTAGGCCCAACCCAGTGGAATGTGAAATTATTCTCCGAATGCAAATTAGCTGTCAATGTGATTAGCACTCACAAAACCAGTAGTAATCATTTGAACCCTAAGTTGGCTGTTGGTTGTTATAGGGGTTGTCCTGATCACCCTGAATGTGGGGGGATCCCTACCCTGCTGCACTGGGGCACTGAGCTGCCGTCCTGCATCACCTCCTGTCAGAAAAGGTTCACACATGAGAAGTTGGGAATCACCATCAGTGACATAATAAACCAACCCAAAACCTCCCTCAGTGACAATTTCCAAGGAGAAGAGAGCATCAAATGGATTTTAAGCAGGCAGGAACCCAGCACACGAGCAGAGTTTGGGCCAAATGTCCTGCCAGGGGCCAGTCAGCAGGAGCCCTCTGCCAAGCCCTGGTCCCTAGATCAACACCTCAGCCGTGATAAAAAGCTGCTCTTTAAATCAAAGGCAGCTCACAAAGGGGAAAAAAAAAAAAAAAAAAGCCCAAAGACATAAATCTGCATTGGCTTCCAGCCCAGTGTGATCTTCCAGTGTGTTTCTGCTGATGCTGCTTCTGGGATGGGACAAAGGAAATGGATGACACGGAGATGGCTGTGGCAGGAACACCGCCAGGCTGCCCGTAAAGAAGGAGCAGGCAGCGGTGGAGGGCTACAAGTCATGGGCTACAAGTTCATCTCCAACTTTTTTTTGCTGCAGCAGCTCAGCTAAGCCAGCTGAAGGTTTGAAATGTGCTGAGGGATGAGGTATTTTGTGCTCATGGATGCAGTAAAGGAGCAAGGCTGGCTTTGGCAATGTTTTAGGAAAAGAGGAAGAATCCCACCAAATGGAAGGGACCAGAATATCTTTTGTCACTTCAAATTCATCATCAATATTTTGTTGAAAATCACCTAAAAGCAGAGCAATGATGGAACAGGTGTTTCTCTTAGAAATATCCTAATCAGACACACACCATGCCCAAAAGCAAAAATTCATCTCCAGAGAAACACTGTGGCATCTCTGCTTTAAAAACTGTTCTGTAAATACTCCCAAATTATTTCACTTACATGTAATTGTTTTAGCAAAGGGTTTTTGAGCCCATTCTGGCATCACTCAGGCCCTCAATATACGCATCTCTGAGACATCACTGAGAGATGAAAAAATAAGTTACAGATGTGAGCTCCTCATAAGGGGTATCAATCACCGAGGACACAGCCGAAAGGGTCACCAAGTCTTTTTTCCTGTAAGAAAGAGAACAATAAAATTTGTTCACCATTTTGGGGTTGGGTTGTTTTGTTTTTGTTTTTGTTTTTGTTTTTTTTTGTACAAGAGAATGAAAATCTGTTTGCAGTTGTAACTTTTACAGTATGGCAAGAATTTTCTTTTTTTTCCCCTCTTCCATAATTATTTTTACAGAGGGCTGTTCTTTGAATCAGGTCACTGAACTCTGAAAAACAAACCTTCAAGGCTGCTTTTGAAAAATTGGGCCTTCCTTTCCTTTCAGTCAAAAGATTCACAACTTTCCCGTACAAGCCAAGACTCAAAAAATAACATAAATCCTTTCAGTGCTGTCTCTCTCTTTGCCTGTGTAACAGATATTTCTGCTAACATTTACTTTCGTAATTTTTCACATTATTCTAGCTCTCAGAGGTTAATATTTACCATTCATTTTGATATTCGCAAACTACAGAGGTAGGATTGCAAATATCCACCCTGGGAAAATGAGCAGCTCTGCCAGAAAATATGTTCAAGTTTCTTTGTGGAACTGTGGGAGACAACACACCACTGAAAACATTTCACTGGATTCATCTGTTCGTGTTTTAAACATCTGCACAATCAATTCATGCAGCACAACAACTGGAATTTCCAAAGGATAACCAGAGAATTGCAGCAAATAGGGTTTGGTTTCTTTGAACAGTGGAGATGCACTTGGAAAAATATTATTAAAAAACAAGGTGAAGTGATGTATAGAAGGGAAATCACTGAAATGATATCCTAAACACTCATTTTCTGAGAGGCATCTACAGATAGAGCAGACACTGAGCAGCAGCAGCAAAATTCAACAGAGCTGCCTGCACAAGCTGACCCACTGCTGGCAATAATATCAGATCATAAATGAATTAATTTGCTTGCTGACCAAGTAGTTTGCCATATTAAAGTGCAAGTTTGCAAGACATGTATTCTATTATCCCAGACTGCACTCTTGACACTTTGCATTAGGAACATTTAGCATTCAGCCTTTGATATTTTGAACGCTGAGTACAATGAAGTTGTCAGCACAAAGGAGGGTTTTATTAAATTTTGAGATGTAACAAGCGATGATCTAACAGAGCCACCAGTAAGAAGGGTGAAACAGTGGAGAGTTGATGATTTGAGGGGAAAGGAAAAGGGAAAAAGGGAACAAAAGGGAAAAGGGAAGAAGGGAAAAAGGGGGAAAGGGGGAAAGGAGGAAAGGGAAAGGGGAAAAGGGAGAGAGAAGAAGGGAAGGGAAGGGAAGGGAAGGGAAGGGAAGGGAAGGGAAGGGAAGGGAAGGGAAGGGAAGGGAAGGGAAGGGAAGGGAAGGGAAGGGAAGGGAAGGGAAGGGAAGGGAAGGGAAGGGAAGGGAAGGGAAGGGAAGGGAAGGGAAGGGAAGGGAAGGGAAGGGAAGGGAAGGGAAGGGAAGGGAAGGGAAGGGAAGGGAAGGGAAGGGAAGGGAAGGGAAGGGAAGGGAAGGGAAGGGAAGGGAAGGGAAGGGAAGGGAAGGGAAGGGAAGGGAAGGGAAGGGAAGGGAAGGGAAGGGAAGGGAAGGGAAGGGAAGGAAGAGAAGCAGTTACTGTTTTATTTCTACCATGCAGGCAGCAATATTTGCTCCAAAGGCAGCTCCCAGTGATGGGCAGAGTGATCATTTACTCCAAGGCTGCAGCGAGCTTGTTCTGCTCTTGTCACCATGATCTAACGCTGGCAATACGATGTGAGCAAGCAGAGAGCATTGATTAACACTGCCAGGCAGCTGTGTTGGAATCCTCAAGTCAATATTGTGTGCTCTTGGTAAAAAAGAAAAAAAACCCACCAAAAATAATGGGAAAAAGAAAAAGAAGACAGATTCAGTGTATTTTGATCAGCACAAGGTACAGCTGCAATTCAGTGGCAGCAGCAGGGAGGGAAACCACCCACAGGAAGAGCAAACTTGTTCTGTCACATCTTAGCACGCAGCAAAATTCCAGCATCAGTACCAACTCCCTAAAATCTAGGCTGCAACTGGCAGCCCACCCAGCTTTCTGAGGTAAGAGAGCAATGTATGTATATATTCCTATGTATATATATATTTACAGAGGGCATGAAACTAAATTTAATAAACATTCCAGGAAGGAAGGGACTTGGAGGAATAACCAGACAATGAAATAAAGTTTTTTACTACATGGCTGTATTTTTAAGACCTTGCAGAAAATGAACTCCTCGGTGATCGCATTCCAAAGAACTTGGGAATGTTTTCCAGTATGCCATGTCGTATCCCTTAACACTGGATGGTGATTATTTTAAATCCCTGCTATAAGACACAAGTATTTGATTAAAACAAATTCCAGTCTAAATCTGGGTGTTCCTTTTTATTAGGGATTTAGGGACAGAAGGGAACAGAGTGACTACAGCCTGCTGATGTCCCAACAGCATCAACTGTATGAAAGTTCAGCTGTTCAGGGAATCATTTGGAGTACCCACCACCACTGAAAATAGTAATAAATAGTGTTTTGCAATGCTCTTTGCATTTCTTTATCAGCCCTTATTGTGCTGGAGATGCTCAGATGAGAAGAAATTTTTATCTCATCTCCTTCATCAGAGCTGCAATTGGAGTCTACACTGGCAATAGCTTTTCCAAGTGCCACCAGCCTCAGAGCTGTATCCAGGTAACAAAATAAACCAGCAAATGAGGGGAAGAACACCAGAGGTCATGGAAATACAGACCTATAAAGATCCACCTTGGATTCCCATGCATACTGAAGTGACAAGGTGGGACTGCAGGGAACAGGTTGATAGTTTCTCTGTGCAGCACTGAGGACAACCACGCTTTTCCACTCCAATTCATTTTCTTATGGGGAACCAGGGAAATTTTGACTGGAGCCAGCCAAAGCGTAATCTTTTCAGTCTATAAAAAATTTAAACAGTTTGCTCCTATTTCATAAATGTTGACATTTTTTTTTTTTTTTGTGAAGGGAGAAAATACCCTATCAGATTTTTTCCCTTAGCATGAAATAGGAAAGGCTCATCCAGCCTAGAAAACCAAGATATGCTGCTCACTGCATCCTAATTCCTGTGCCCGGAGTGAGGCAGCACCAGGGGCTCCCTGAGCAGGCATCCTGGGAGCTGGGATGTCACAAGTGAGGGGATATTGCTGCCCAGCTCAGCTCAACCCCTCCTGCACATGCTGATATAAGGAGATGTGTGTGGTGTGAGAGCTGTGGTGGGGTCCCTAAAACCTGGGAATCCCTTGGCAAATCCCTGAGCTAAGCAAGCTGCCAGCTTGGTAGAGACTGTTCTTCTTTCCAGGTGTCAACAAGTGCTAGTACAAACTTTTTCAGCTACAAGGGGGGAAAAAAAAAAGGGCAAAACTAGATGAAAAAAATTTTATTTGTAGCAGCAACAGAGACCACTAAAATCCACACATGCAGTGCCAAGGACCAGAGCTGTGGGGTGTTCTCCCCACATTCCTTCTCACAGGGATCAGCCTCATTCAGGGCCAGTATTAGAATGGGCTGAGCCATGCCCTAGCCCTTTCCTTAGAAAGGAATAAATAAAGGGGTGTTGATAATCCTAGAGTTTTGGAACTCATGGGAGGGCCTGCTGCTTCACCATAGCCAAAAGCAAAGGGAAATCCCACCCAAATCCCCCTGGCTGCAGAAGTGGCTTCTGTGAAATCCATCTGGGTGTCAAAGTGGGACAGGAGTAGATATTCCACGACACACCTGACACAAAACAGCCAAACAGGAGACCCAGAACAGGAGTTTTTCTTCTGCCATTTAGCATACCCCATAACCCTGAGGACATTGTCTTAAACAAAGGCTTGAACTCGGAGTGAATTGTAATTCTCGCAGCTTTGAAACCCAGGAGAGTGAAATCCTTGCCAGAAAGATCCTGAAGGGGTAAAGAGAGCGAGAGAAAAAAAAAAAAAAAAAAGAGAGAGAATAAACTTGATAATTATGAAAAAAATAATATGCACATCCATAGTTTTGCTAAGTTTGGGATTGACGAGACGAATCAAAGTGGTAGCCTGAAGAGAAAATCTGTGTTTGAGGCAGGAGGTTAACTGACAAAAATTAAACTCAAGGCTGAAGACACAAAGAAGAGAAAAAACCTACAAGAAACCTCACAAGAAAAAAAAAGATCAGATTACTTTTTATGACCAAGAGGCAAAACTAAGGAAAATATTTCAGACACAAGAGCTGTTATTTTTGTACCTTTGAAGCAATACATAACTAGTACAAAGACAACACGAGACAAGACAGGTAACCCAATCCTTTAAGACTTTGTGGCTGCAATCTCCTTCATGTGAGAGGCTTGGTTGTGCTTCCTGTCTTTCTATAAGTGAATAAATTCCAGGAATCACAACCATGATTATTCCAATTTCTGTTTTCTTCTCAGGCTTCAAAAGTCAGAACCAAAGGACCAAAGGCCTTGAGTGCTGCAGGAAAACTTCAGCTATGACCCTGAATTTAATTTGCACATGATGCAAAAGTAATATAAATGGTTTTGCTCCACCATATTCTTTTCCTTTAATAATCTCAATTTAGAATAATCTTGATTTCCACAAAATGAATGGAAAACGTGTCAGTCTAAAGACAAAGGTATCTGGCAATAGTGAGAAAACAGTGTCCTGTGGCTAAGGAAAAGTTGTTGCCTCTACAGCAGGATCTACAGCAATGTCCATGCCTTGAGCAACACCAAAGGCATAATTTAGAATAATAAGACAAAACATGCACGTAAGTGCAAGAATTGGCGTGCGTGGAGTGACTAAGTCTAAACATTAGACTTGAAAACTCTCATTCAGTTGCTTAATCATGAAGAAATCTTGGGGTCTTTAACTCTTAATTAAAAGGTTTTGTCATTTCAAACACAGCTTTGCACCCACACAAAGTTCCTACATCTTGTCAAGATACCCCAGTACCCATCCTGTAGCTGTACCTGGCACAGGCAGGTGGAAAACAAGAATGGGAGGTTTAAACTTCCCAAACACATCCAAAACATCTGCCCATGGTATACAAAGGCTCAGGTTTGAAAGGGTTTGCACCAACCAGGGAAGGAGAGTTTAATTTCTCTCAAATTTTCCAAGCAGTTTTTTCATCTGTTTGGGACAAAAGCATGTTCCTTGTGCTGGAAATATGCTGCTTTTCAGGGGAAAAAAAAAAAGGGACATCCTTATGACTAGATATACAAGGATACAGAGATTCAGGAGACTTCCTTGAGGCAAAGGGGTCCCTGACCAAGCTTAAGGATTTCTTCATTTATTTTGCTTTAAGTATCTATTGAAGAAAATACAGAAAAGTTACAAGACCAGAGACCAAAACTTCGTGCTGTGATCATTGTTATGAGCAGAGAACACACAAACACCACCCCCTGCTACTCTCCCCAGAATCCCAGAATCAATTGGAAGAGACCTCTGAGATCATTGCGTCCCACCTATGACTGATCACCACGTTGTCATCTAGACCAGAGTGCCACATCCAGCTGTTCCTTAAACACCTTCTTCCGTTCTGCCTATTTTGGGAGAAGATTGCATGGAATTGTTGATGTTAAACAAAGGTCCGAGACTGAGAGTCCAGAGGGAGGCTGGGGGAGGTGCGGGATTAGGTGCCTCCACCATCAGAATTGATTAGTTTGGGCACTCAGGACCTTTGCTTCACGGACAGCCAGGGCTCTCCAAGATGCTAAACACTCCCCAGGCACTGCCAGGCAGCCCAGGCATCCAAATTAGCATTTCATCTCTCCTGGGACGGTGGGAGAGGAGGCTGGGAAGTCCCTCAGTGCCTCCAGGCCACCGATGGAGGTCGGGTTGGGAGCGGCTTTTGAAGGCCACGTCCCAAGTGTCCCCGTTTCCCTGACGGGGTCAGCCTCACACAGCTGCCGTGGAGCACACGGGCTGCATCACTTTGGGCTGAGCCTGAGCTGGAATCTCTGTTCCAGGCAGTAATGGGGCCACAGGCAGCAGGACCAGGCTCACCACCATCCGAAGGGAACAACCTGGAAACGCATTTATTGGGGACATCTGGTACTCAGTGTCAACAATTCACTCTGCAGAGCTGTTCCAATGAGTTACTGCCAGTGTGGCTGCAGCCTTTGTGAAGCGAGTTTATTAACTAAAATATTTCATAATGCCATGGCCTCACTCTTCCCAATAACAGATACTCTTTTCTCTGATTTTGTGTTTAGAAATGGGAGCAGATGGCAGAAGTTCAGGGTATCTCTCCATTGCATTGCTCCCATGCCCAAAGGTTTCAAAGCTCCTCAACCTCAGCCTGGAAAATCCATAGGCATTGCCCAGATTTTAAGCTAGAGGACAAAAAGGTCTGTATAATAGTTGGTCCAAAGTCACGCTAACAAAATGAGAGCAGAAACCAAATTTCATCATTGCTCTTTTGCTTTAACCTTATGCCTATTATTAATTAAATAAATCCAATGCTTGATTAACCTGACATAAAATGCTGGGAGTGATATGAGCTCTCCTCCATATGCAGTGCTGGAAATATCCCACAAGTTCTAGAATAATTCAGCAGTGGGGATATGAACAGAGCAGGAAGACCAAAAGGCAGTAAAAAAGCAAAAGGAAATTGGCTGCTGCTTTACCAATTTCCTGTTGGGGCTCTTCAGGCTGGATTGCTCAGGACAACCATTACAGGGAGGTTTGGAGCTCTGGAAAGCTTTTATTGACCTCTCTGTAAATACAAAATGGCCCATGAATTAAATGGGAGGGTCACTCTGAGGAAGTTCAACAGACTTGGCAGATTCTTGGGAATAAGCAAAAGCAGGGATCAAGAGAACTGATTGAAAATGTGCAGTTATGGTGCAAAGGATTCTTTTTCTTGGGAGCGAGCTCCCTGGGGCTTTCTAGGCCAGGATTTACAAGGCTAATGAAGGGTGTTGGTTTTTTCCCTTCTGTCACAGAAAATTCAGTTAAAGACAAGCCAGAGGGACAAGCAACTGTCTTGCTGCTGAAAAGATGTTTTCCAAAGCTTTCCATCACCCTTTCCCCCCTCATGTTTGCCTAGTGTCTCACTCAATTCTTCTGGATCCCTCCTCCTGAGATGGGATTTGGAATTTGGCACCACAAAGTTCTGTTCACTTGGACACACAATTTTCCCCATGCTATAAGAAGTTTCTCTAATTACACCAAAAGTCAAGCAAAAGTATCTTTGCAAAGCCCCTTGGATTCTCTCTCCCTCCTCTTTCTGTTTTATTCTTTTTTTTGGTTATCATTAAACAATCAATATTTTATTTCCATTTCCTTTTATAAGGAGTTGAAACAACTTCCAGTGATTACATTTGCATGAGTTCCTGTTATTATAGAGAACTCTTTTATCCATCATTGTGCATCCTTGATTTTAAATTAACTTCTTCAATCAGTTATAAAAGCAGAAGGCATAAATATTCTTCTACATATCTAAATATTAAGATTTTTATTTGTTAATAAATTTCCTTCCCTTTTTTTTTAATCAAATTTCCTTCCCTTTTTTTTTTATCAATGACCACTGTACCTCCAAAGGCTTATTTGCAGGAGACCTGTGGAATTATGGTTTGGATCTTATTCTCCTTTATAAAAATCCTAAATCAAATGAATGGAGTTCCTGCTACTTAAAGTTCCCAGCAAATTAGGACTGTGGACATTAGAGGAAAGCCTGACCATGATTAAAAAGATATCCAAGCTTTGGTCTTGAGATCTGTATGCTTTAAAAAAAAAAAAAAAACAAATTAGGAAGTTATAACTAACTCTGAAATATCTGATCCATTCATTTAATCTCAAAAGTCTTTAACAGCAGCAGAAAGTCCGAGCCCTGCTGCTGGTGTTGTTTTATTTAATCACAAACCCCAGTTTAGGATGTGCTGACAAACCCGGCTTGTCGGGAACGTCCTGCCCAAACCCAGCACGCAGCCTCTGAAATAAAACACAATTATTGCGCTGTGCAAACGCTCATTTATCACATTTTATTCATCCCCATGTAAAAGCCTGGGATAGGGACATGGCGTGGCTGAAATCTGTAAAACCCAGATGTGCAGGAATCGCTGCCGGAGCCCAGGTGGGACTAAAACCAGGGAGACAAAGGGGAAAAATGATCAGTGCTTCTTTGAGTGACAATTTCTCAGCACTGACGACCTTGAAGAGTGACCAGTGGAGTCAGAAAACGTGTGCTAGAGGAGAGAGAACTTCTTCAAAGGTAGGGAACTCATCCCCAACTCTCCTGGGTCGTCGGGTATGAAACACAAAGCTTTAGTCAATTTGTACAAGCGAGAAAATCTGGTTTCACACAACCAGAAATTGAGGACATGTGAAAGCCCATATTTATTTTAATTTAATATAAACACCTGGAAGTTTGAGAAGATCCTGCCACAGTTTCTGGAGTAAAAGATGTGTATTCAGAATTATTAATGCATTAAGCCAATAATAGATTTAAGAGGGAGCACTCCTGTAATGCACATTCATTTTTGTGCCATACAAAGGAGGGTTTGGGGGGAAATAAAACTAACAAAATGGAAATGCAGAGATGCCCAAAGCCTCGGAAGAAAACAAGGGAATAAGGGAATATGAAAGCTGGATGCAAAAAGTTGCTTTCTCAATGCCTTCAGGCCTGACTTTATTCGTTTTGTTTTGCCAGTCATGAGTAATTTGGCTACTCGATAGTTATGCAGGATCCTTTTTAAGCCCCTATGTTGACATTATGATTGCTTAAATGTCTAAAAATATGCTGATCTCTAGCGGCATACAAGAAGAAAAAGAAAAGAAACACAAAAAAAAACCCAAAACAAAATAAAAAGCCAAAGCAAAACAGAACAGGAAAATAATTTCAGGAAAATATTCAGAAGCCATCTGTAAATTGCTTCCATTTGTCATGCTTAGGAAGAGAATGCATTCTGCACATCAAATCCTTTAATCCTTGCAAATGTGATCAAATTTGTATCGCAGGAATTTTACATACACAAGAAAAGCAGATTTTTAAAGTCTTCTTTTACTGAAATGAAGGACAGAGATGTTACTGGAAGAACAAAACCTGTCACAGTGTCTTCTTTCCTTCCCAAATTTTCCTAAAAATATACAGCTATTTACATATTTTCCTGTATCTTTTTTTTTCCCCTCAAGAATAAGTTCAGACTGTCCGAAAAATAAGCCTGGGAGTGAGCTGAGCTGCTTTGAGCCTCTCCCAGCAGCTCCTGCTGGGTCCATGCAGACCAGAGATGTCCCCGTCTCTGCAGGACCTTTCGGGACCTTCTCTGGGCTCTCAGCTCCTGCTGATGGAATTCTCTTTTGCTGGGGCTCTCCTCCTATTTTTCACCCCCAGATTTTTGATCTGAAATGCCTTAATTGTTACTGCAAAATGCTGAGGGAGCAGAAAGAGGAAAGCAAAGCAATGCCAAGTTGTTTGGTTTTTAATTCAGCTCCCTCCTCCTTTCTCTGTGCTCATTTAGAAGAAAAATTATTTAGGAACATGGAAAATCTCTTCTCATGTCCCCAGCACTAAAATTTAAGTTATATTTCTTCTCCCTCACACAAATCCTCCTCATATTCTTAGTTCACCCTAAACAATACTGGAAATGGTCACAGCAGAAGCCCTAAGATTAACTCAATTCACCTAAACCTTTATCAGGGATAAAGAGATTTTTCATTCATCTCTTCGCTAGACACGCAGTCAATAATTTAGAGAAATATTCCTCATTTACTCCCTTCACTTAAAAGATATCAATATGAGAGTTGGGGGGAAAAAATTCCTGTAAAATTCAGCGCAGTCAAGTGCTGACTTTAATGTTGCCTCTTTAGAGGCCGCGGAGCTGAGCCTGGCGCACGATTCCCCAGCCTGCAAAGCACAGAGGAAAAGAACAGACAGCACTGGGAGATCCCCTGGTCCTCCAGGAAAAGTGACAGGAATGAAAAGAGCTGACTTTTACTTATGTGTTTATCAAAAGTAAGAACAAATCCTTTTTAGTTAAAGGAATTACACTGCAACACGATTGCCAACGGTCCGGCAGCTTTTTAGCACCATGGTCCGTGCTGAATATTTCTGAGGAAAAGGGAAAGGATTTACAAAACACCCCGGCTTTCTGTAAAAAAAGTAAAATTCATGAGAAAAACATGATTTTTAAGAGCGGGGATCAAAATTAAGATTTCACTGAGTGAAATTGTCACTGATGCTGATTTCCAGCCAAGATTATGTGTATGTCTGATACATGCACATGTGTGTTTTCACTTGGTCAGCAGAGAGTTTGAATTTCTTATGGAGACCACCAGCTTTGCTGGACAAGTTTCAGTTCTGAAAAAACAAAAAAAAGAAAAAAAGGAGAGCAGTGATTTAACTCATTCTTGCCACAGTAACCTGAGCAACACATGGACAAAGTCCAGGGTCCATCCCCAGAAACACATCCAGCAACAGGACAACAGAAGAGTCAGCAGGTGTAGCTGCAGGGAGAACTTGGGAGAGGTTTTAATTAGTCTGACTACTGCTTTAAAGACAGAGTGTTAATAAAGTGACCTGTATCTCTCTGCATAAAGTCTTCTGTAATCTTAAAACCACCAGCAGCAAATGGGCAGCGCTGGAAATTCAGTCAGGCTTCCAATGGGTGGCTCATCCTCATTGACCCGGGCTGTCAATCATCACACACAACATTTCCACATGTTCTAGAAGGGTTTTCTAAACCCTATCTTTTAATTAAAAATTTTAGATGAAGATTCAGAGGAGGCCATGGAGATGCATCAAGGGCTGGAGATCCTCTGCTCTGGAGCCAGGCTGGGAGAGATGGAGGTGCTCATCTGGGATTGAAAGGCCTGAAGGGGCTCCAGGAGAGCTGGAAAGGGACTGGGGACAAGGGATGGAGGGATGGGACACAGGGAATGGCTTCCCACTGCCAAGGGCCAGGGCTGGATGGGATATTGGGTATTGGGAATTGTTCCCTGGGAGGTTGGGGAAGCCCTGGCACAGGTGCCCAGAGCAGCTGTGGCACCCCTGGATCCCTGGCAGTGCCCAAGGTCAGGCTGGACACTGGGGCTGGAGCAGCTGGGACAGTGGGAGGTGTCCCTGCCATGGCAGGGGTGGCACTGGATGGGATTTAAGGTTCCTTCCAACCCAAACCTTTCCAAAATCTGAAAACAATGTAGAAAGTCCCTATTACCAACTTCTGGATTATGCAGCTTCAAGACAAAGGACTAAAATATTGGTCTGTGCTGGAGGTTTTGCAACATAAATGTGTCAGATTCAGCATTTTGGTTCTAAGAAATGAAAAACCTGGGGGTAACCAATCCACTTTAGGTAGGAGCATGATTTTCATTTGGACTTCCCAGAAACTCCAGTGTAATTCATTAACGGATGTGCCATTAAAAAAGGAGTTGTAGGAGAGTGAAATAAAAGAAGGGCTGATAGATAGTGTTGCATTGATGGGTTCCGCTTGGTTGGTAACATCAAGTGGCAGAATGAGAACAGTTTTTAAGATATGATTAAATATAAATTTTATCAAAGGAGCAGTAAAACATTATGGCTTTAGGCTTTTTAAATTCCGTACACATTCTAGGATTCCAAAAATAAAGCTCCAGCTTCTTAAAATTGAATGTCTGCCTTGTATCTTTTGAAAAAGCCCCAATCTGAGCGATGCAGAATTTTTATCTGCAGGACCAGCCCGGGAGGATTTAGAGAGGCGACAGATTGGCTGGAGGCTGAGCTCACTTGGACACAAAGTGTTGACTCCACCTTTACACCTGGAGTCCCTTGGATTTATCTGATGCCTTGGAAATGTGACCCACCCACAAAATGGGCTGTGCTGTCAGTTGGACTGCAATCAAAGTCCAGCTCTCACATTGTTCTGAATAGAACGAGAAATAAGAAGAGACTGGCATAGGGATAAGCCTCTCCCATACTCAGGTGTCATCACCCACATTGGGTGAAAAAGTATTTTCTTTAGCCCAGGTCTTCAGCTCCTGCCAAGGAAATGACACCCTCTCATCACACTTTCCCTTCTGGACCTGCACAAACCTCATCTGGTGCTTTTCAGGATTATTATGTTTAAAACAGCAAAGAGCCATCCTTGATGGATCCCCACACATGGAGATCCTCCCCCACTTGTGCCTCACAGCCTGGAAGTGTTCCCACATTGATCCACCCAGTGGAACCAAAAGGATCCAACCTTAGGTCAGAGATTGGGTTCAATCATCTTGGAGCTCTTCCCCAACCTTAATAATTCTACAATTTGGACTCATTAAAAAATTCAATCTCACCTCAGCCCAGTTTCCTCTCCAAGCCTGGCTGCTCTGAAAGCATTTCCCACTGCCTCTCTCCTCTTTCTTCCTCTCTAAATCAAAAGCTTCTCTTCTCCCATTTTTGGGATCTGATTACACTTACCACCATGAGGAGATGTAATTACACTGGGGTTTAAAAAGAATATTTTGTTCTCACCCCACCCTTACTTCTCAGTAAATGCACACGAGCAATCACACAGAGAAATAAAATAAACTAGATATTTGATTATTTCCCCTGATTTTTTGGGAAATGGTTGTGCAGGGCTTCCTTACCATAACAATAGACCTGTGAGAGCAAGATCATCCTAATTTACATCAGTGTGTGTTCTTTAGCTATTAAAAAAAATCCCACATATTAATTAGTTCCCGCTCTAATTGTTACCAAAAATTAGTCTGAAAAAGAAAAAAGAAAATAAGGTGCAAAGCACCATACTATTTACAAGAACCAAAACTTGAAATAAATATTCAACATAGTCTTTTCAAGTCAAATGCCTGGCCAGTTTTGAATAATAAAGCAGGACAAAGTCATTTACACAGAAGAAGCTAATGATTTCTGTATTTTGCTGCTGGTAAAGAATTGAAGGATAGCTGATTTGAATCTTCCTTCAATCTCCCATCAATAAAACAGAGACAAGGCAGATTCGAAAGCTGATCTGGGAGAGTCATGTTTTTATAATTGCTTTTTACCCTCAGGCGTTTGAAATCCAGAGGGTCACAAGTGCCTGTATTAGTGCTGGAGCAGGCCAAGAGGCCCAGTCAAAACCCTGAGACACAAATTAATTTGTTTGTGGTTCTCATGTCTAATTTGAGGAAAGAGAAAATTCTTTGCCACTTTACAATGTTATGATCTAATTAAAGGGAGATACATGTGAAATATTTATGCAACCTTTAGGAAAAAAAATGAGAGAGAGAGAAAAAAAATATTTTGGCTCAGTCTCATTTGGGAAATTTTCTGAAATATGGGAATGGAAAAATTTATAAAACAAATATAGAAAAACTGAGGGTGAAGCTTTTGTTTTGGTAAGTGATACTTGCAAAATTTCAGAATAGGTTATGTTAAAATCAGTTGTTTTGAACTTGAATCGCAAAATGGCAAAGAAGCAAACCACAAGTTCTCGCCAGTGTATCCACATTGCAGCCAATATTATGTTGGAAAAAGAGCATTATAACTCTGCCTAGAAAACATTGAAATTATGTTGTATTAAGGAGATATAAGAAAGGAAAGTGCTATCAAGGGATAAGCTTAATGGAAAAACAATTCAAGTTGCTCAATATTTTGTGTAGTCCAAGTGACATGCCTTTCCCAAGCAGCGTTCCAGTGCCGTGATTTATGCAGCCAAAACCTGGAGTCACTTCCCTGTGTGTAACAGGCCAGTAGAGTGCTGAGATGTTGTTACACCAGGTTTTTGTGTATTAATAGGCATCAGGAAGAAATTCCTCCCTGGGAGGGGAGGAGGCCCTGGCACAGGGTGCCCAGAGCAGCTGTGGCTGCCCCTGGATCCCAGGCAATGTCCAAGGCCAGGCTGGAAATTGGGGCTGGGAGCAGCCTGGGACAGTGGGAGGTGTCCCTGCCATGGCTGAGGTGGGACTGGGTGGCCTTTAAGGTCCCTTCCAACCCAGACCACTCTGTTAGGGTGATGCAGTCCCACCACTCCTTAGGAAAACACATGGCACAGATAAATTAAAAGTATCCCTGCCTTTAAGTTGCTATTTTTTTTTCCACTGAGGCCAGACCTCACCACACAAAGTTGTCCTGAAAGCACTCCCGCTTCATGCTGGAATTCTTAAACAAATTGGAATTCTGATTCTAAAATGGGCTGAGCTTTATAACAAAGCTGAAAGCTCCCATGTCCTGAGATTTTTTTTTTTTTTTTTAGCTGACAGCACAGTGAAAATTCTGGTCTAAAGAGGAGAAAACTGAGTAATGTAAACACATGAATGTTAAAACTCCACGCACTTTCCAAAGGAGAATTCTTGGGAGGGTGAAGAGATGCTGCTGTGCTTCCAGGAGCTTTTCCCCATGCCAGGCAGCTTTCCCTTCATGCTTGGTGTCGTTAAAGTCCATTTGGGTGAAAACCATCACACCACGTCTTGCTTCAGCACAGCCACTGACCCCATCCACAGGTCCCTTGTGCTGCATAAAGTGTTTGCTTCCAGGGGAAGAACTTAATGAGAATGGACAGTAAATCACTTGATTTCAAGTTTGCATTTGTTTATTTGGCATCTGATTATAACCTGCTCATTGACCTTGTTTGATAGGTGATGAGACAAGCTCTTAGAGCACTGGCAGATAGTGACAAGTTCTGAGAACAGCAAAGGCTTTTAAAACTTTGCAAAATAAGTAACAGCCAAGGAAATATATCATCATCCCATCCCGCAACTCCTGTCCTGTGAACATGTGTGTGGCCCTTAATCACACTAATAAAAGTGCTGGAGCCAAAGGGAATACCTGAAGGAGAACGAGTTTGCAGGGCCAGGCCTTATTCCTCTAGCTTTGTCAGAGGAAGCTTGTCAAATAAACTGAAGACTGATAGCTGCTATATTTCCCCTTATTATAATCCAGAAACAACATACTTGTCTGAACAAAATAGAAATAAGTCCTCTTTGAGGCTACTCTGTCTGCCTTGACAGCAAGCTTGGGTTTTAAGCCAAGATTCCAGATTGTTTTTGTGAAAACATTTCCACTTGTCTGAAAGAGTATATGTAATGGATATGTGATAGCAGTAATGCAATGCTGAAGTAATCTCTGGAGGACGCGTGCATCTCCGGGGACCCCGCGCTGCACCGGGTACTACACACCAGGAAAATAAAATTGGTATTCTAACAATATGGAGAATGCCTGCGATTTGTACCTCGCAAAAATACCAGCCCTCATTTATAATTCAGCTGTAGTGCATGGCTTTCCATGTAGGAAGTGTTTTGCTTTCGGGAGGAAATGGAAGTGACATTTTTGAAGGTTCTGTTCTGTCTTCGTGTGGGATCAGAGAGCGTGAGGCCGTGGCACTGCCAGCCAAAAGCAGCTGGTGGGATGGGCAAGATACCACAAAAAAAAAAAAAAAAACCACCTTTGAGCTCGATATTGTTTCCTATGTGTCCATCCACTCACTTTGTGTTAATTTTGAAATTCAGTGTTGTAAATTCTGCTCGAACAGGAGGAATCAAGACAAGATGAGGGAAGGGGTGGAAGTGCCCATTCTCAGGATGGTGAGGTTTGGTGGCCCTTGGCAGCACTGGGGGTGCCAAGGAGAGGATGGAATTACTCACCCCAGTGCTTTGTGTGAAACTCAGAATCTCTCCAAACCCCAAATTATCCCACAGGATTTAGATCCCTGGGTGAGTGGGAGCACTGGCTTCCTGATGGGATCCTCCTGCCTCTGGTGTCTAAAGAAAAGAAGAACTTGAGTGAAGCCAAGAAAATTGATAAATAGAGGCCTTCCCTCTCACAGGTGAAAAACAGAGACAGAAGCACTGCATGGAAACTGACATAAGCTTCATTTTATTAATAAATGAGCACTGGAGCAACTCATGTCATGAATTTTCCACTCTTGGAGAATATTTTGCTCAAGGTAATTTTGACAAAAGCTGCTGGAATGTTTGGGGTAGAGACCCACAACTTCCTCTCCCCATATGCACCCAGTTCTGACCAAAACCATTGGAGCTACCGAAATTCCTTTGCAAACCTGGTTTACAAAACCAATCAGATGACAATTTTTAAATTTCATGGGCACTGCCAGTTTTATTCTACACGTCATATTTAATCTTAACAACACAACCAGAGACGTGAGAGGACAGGTACAAATATCCAGCAGGCCAGTTGGTAGTGACAGAATAAAAAGGCTACACCAGCCAGCAAAATAAAAATTGCAGCAAAGACTGAGTTTTACAGGGGAATGACAGAAGGTAACACTGTAATGTATCTCATTCCAGTGCATCCAAACAGTACAACATTATTTTCCAGGGAAGTTAATGGGGTTCCCAAACATGCACAGCTGAGGGCAGAATCTGGCCATGAAGTTAACTATTTGAGTGATGCAAATTTTGAATTTAACACATGTATCAAAGGTAAGCCTAAGTGTTCAGTCATTTTACCCAATCCTGGCACAGGAAAAAGAATTCAATTTTAGAATCTGTCTGTAATTCCAAAAGGGAGAGAAAACAGTCTAAAATATATTCCTTGAAGAGAGATGCAAGTTTCTCATTTATATTCGATCTTGAATGAGATTTGGTAAATGCAGACCCTTCCACAAAGTGAATATTATAGTGAGGCCGTAACATTTTAGTAACATGAATTCATAAGGTGACCCTGGAGACCAACAATAAAACAAAATTCCATAATAGACTTAAATAACAAAAAGGGTTCGGTGTTTCTGTTGTCTCCCCAAATATGTTTCATTCTGCGCAGTTTTTCTAGGGGAACATTTTGGCCTGTAAAGAATGAAATACATTTTCGATCGGCTTAAATCGTGAAGCATTCTTGATAGCTGTACATTAGCTTTTTACAGCTGTCTTGGTTTTTATACTGTCTCTTACAGAGCGGATTTCCCCCTCCCCACACCTATAAAAGGCAGGTAAATTAAACAAATTATGAACTATACAGTGGTTGAATACTTTGTAAAATTGTAGAACCAGCTTTTCAAAACCTTTAATGCTCCATCTCCCAGAGGTGAAATGCCAGCCTCCATTCGGGTCTCTTTCAGTTGCCCTTGCCACTTCAAAATGTGTCTGGAAACAGCTCTGCAGATGGCCTCGTATGTTTTACAGGAAATATTACTTAAACATTGGAAAGGATCGAATTTCTCCTGTTAGGAATTACAAATCTGGATTTCATTTTCTCTCTTTCCACCCCCTCTCCCCACCTCCCACCCCCCAAACCATGGGAAAAAAATGTGATTGTTACATATGACACTAAGGAAGTAGTTGGGATTTTTGGTTTTTTTATTTAATATGCCACTCGTATTGGAAAATAAGGAATAAATCTTGGAAATGTAACTGGTTAAAATAAGTCCTTTTCTTCATATAAAATAGTAGCTAATCAAAAAGATTTCCCAGAAGCATCAAAGCTTTATATGTATGACGATCTGGAAAACATATTGTGTCAGATTTCTATTTTTGCTCTTATTCTTATGAATGTAAAAGAATAATAAACTTTTCTTTCAGTTTCTCTGGGAGAGTTTCTTAACATTTGAGGCATTTCTTACATATTGACCTTGGTTTATGTATTCTGCAAAGATTCATTAAGCTTAGGGGGGTTCTATTGTCAGGAAAATGGTTAGCATTAGTAAAACACACAATTAAAATAGTAGCAGGTGATGTCAGTTTTAGTAGAGTTGACATTAATGACCTGTTCATAAGGGGCAATTTCCACACTAATGTCATGTTCTTTAAATGGAAATAGCCAGGAATACACATTTTCCATGTAAAATAACCCTTTTTGTAATTCATTAAATTCCCTTTCCCCCTATATTTAAGTAGACACCTTTCCAAGAGGGAGTAGAATTCCAAATAAAGACATAGGAAATTAAAATCAGGGTTCCCACAACTAGTCTATTTAATATTCATATTCAGGAAAAGATCCATAAACTCTTTTTCTTCTCTTTTATTAACAAAGGAAGTAAACTCCCCTTGACAGTCTACTTTTCCCAGCCGTGCTCCAGAGGCAGTGAGCGACAACTGCCTTTGTTTCGGGATGGAATTAAATGTCCTGTACAGGAGCAGGGAGACGTGGGAGGGGATTTCCGCTGTGCCCCACCTGGGGTTACCCATCCCTTTACCTGGATAGAGATGTGATTTCACAGAATCCTAGAATAGTTTGGGTTGGAAGGGGCCTTAAAATCATCCAGTGCCAGCTGTGCCATGGGCAGGGACAAATTCCACTGCCCCAGGTTGTTCCAAGCCCTGTCCAACCTATCCTTGGACACTTCCAGGGAGGGGGCAGCCAAAAACTCTGTGTTCCAAGTGTGACCAGAGAGGTTGTCCCCAGTTCTCTCCACTTGTTTGGATGCAGAGAAAGACAGGCAGGAAGGGCAGGTGTTCGGCACCCTGACAGGCCACTCTTCCTTGACCATCTCCTTCCAACACATCCATATCCTGCTTGGCCATTTCACAGAACCACAGAATCACCTAGGCTGGAAAAGGCCTCTAAGATCATCAGGTTCAGCTATTAAACCATGTACCCAAGTGCCACAGCCTTTTGAACACTTCCAGGGATGGTGACCCCACCACTGCCTTGGTAGCCTGCTCAAATGCTTGACCACCTTTTCAGCGCAGACATTTGGGTCATTCCACACTAGAGGCTCACCTGGGACTCCCCCTACTATGTCTACTCAAGGAGCTCTCCACCAGCATATTTTCTGGTGTTGCTTTTCCATTTTCACTCTTTAGAGAGCAAAAGAAGGACAGGTTTGAGCAGCTCTGACTGTGCACTTGTGTCCTCTGACACCAGACACCGCTCAATCCCGTAGCTCCATGCAGCACCGCCGGGCTCGGCAGATGCAAAAGAGGTGGCAGACGCCATTCCAGCCACCAAGCTGGCGTCACGGGCCAAATCAAACATTTTGCCAGCGAAACGGGATCAGTTGTCTCCAGCTCCCCATCCCCTTCTTCTCACGCCCCTCTCCTCTGCTGGAAAAATGTTTTCTTTATTCAAGTTCACGTTATTGTCATGGTAATTACTTCAAGGAAACCAGCGCGGGTCTAGGACTGGCTGTCTGTCCGTGGCAGAGATCTGCCAAATAATTTGGCACCGCTCTCTCTAATTGGCAGCCTCTGCCGAAGAGACACCCAAGCCTGAAATGGGGTTGCTGCGGGTCATCCTCTGAGTGCGCTGGAATTTGGCAGCCTGGGTGGAAGCGGCAGCACACTGTGGCTCGTTGCCCTGGATCTGGCTCCGGCCGCCAGCCGATGCTCAGGCTTTCATGTCACAGCGTTTTTTCTTCTCCTTTCCCCTTAAAAAGAAGGGAAAAAAACCCCACAAAAACCCCACCGAGTGAATTAAGGATAGAGTTTCACCCTTAACTTTGAATCTCTTTGCTTTTGTGCGTGTCACAACCTTAACACCATTTTTTGCACTTAATTGTAAATCTCAGGGCTGCTGATGAAGCAAGAATAAAAATTATAGCACAATCAGGAGGGGTGGGAAAGGAAAATGGATTTTACAAGTGCACACTTTTAAGAAAAGAAGGCGACCTGAAACATAAATAAAAGTAAGCCCCAGGGACCACACCTCTGGCATTAACTGTCTCGCCACCAAGGGCCATTATGGTACAAATTTAGGGTCAGCTAAGGAGCATTTCTATGGCAGCTGAATATTCAGAGCTGTAAAGCAGCCATCAATATCAGAGCAGTTCAAACACCGCTGCAAGCCAGTGCCAAGTGGAGGAGGGCCAAGCCCTGCCTTATTAGCTTCCCCCACACTCTTTTAAGTGTTTGACAAGGGAAGAGAAGGTGAGGAGAGGTCACTCTAATCAATGAGTTCCTCATTTCCCCCTTGTCCTCACCCAGCCATCCCCACTGAGGTGGGAGAGAACGGCATGGGTGGGAGTGTTAGGACTGAGGTGGTCAGAATGGGATCACAGTGGGCAGAATCCATAAATACCAAACCATTTACCTGTGTTGGCTTATCCCAGCCCCTTTCTTCCTCTACTGAGGACCTCTTCTCCCTGAAATTGAGATCCCTGGGCATGTGCTGTTTCACTCCAGGACAGGGAGATATAAAAGCCGATCCTGCCAGCGAGATGAATTTTGGGATTTAAAATGCATGATGTAATGAGATCTTTCAGAAGGTGATGATTTCATCCCTTTCGTCTAGACTTTTTACTATGGTCACAGTAATCGGAGGCAGAGGGGGATGAAAAAAAAAAATCACCAACACAGTCGGCGTTAGGGAGCCAGCTGCCAGAGAGGAGCCACAGCGGGGATGGCTCGGGCAGCCTGGCATCAGGAGCGCTGCTCTGCCTGGCACTGCTGACAATGGGAAATGCTTTTCCCCCATTTTTCCTCAAAGAGAAAAGGCTGGAAAACCATCCTGAGCACAGCAAATGTCGAGATGCCTTGTTAGAAAAAAAGATTTACAGGCAGACGCTGTGGTTCGCAATTCCAGTTTTAAAAATCGTGGTGTAGATTTTCTCTGTTTCTCCAGTCGGATCAGCATGAAAGGCAATTGCCTCATTTAACCAACCAGTTCATCTTTTCCCTGTAAGCTGTATTATTTAAAACAAAACAGGCCCCAAAAATGCCAAAAAGAACAAGATTCCCAGTACAGATCATGCGTATGAATAGTCTGTGTGAGAAAATGCAAATCTCATGTAAATATTTATGTGCAAAATTCAACAGAAATAAAATGATTTCTCAGCAAAATAGAAAAAATAGAAAATAAACATTAAACCCTTATCCATTTTGGAATGTTTTGTCATTAAATAATAAAAAAAATTCTCCGCTTTGTAATTGTTGCATCTTTCCCAAGCTCTTTACGTTCTCTTGAATAAGAAAAAATGCTAATCTGCCTCATTAATAATAATAGAATGCAATTTTGGAATAGGCGCTAATAATGGTTATTAGTTCCTCTGTGGTTTTTGTTATTCTGGCATTAACATAGGGTCAGGATTAGCAAGCCTTTAAATTTCTAAAATATGTTTACAATTTCCCAACACGCTTCCGCGCGGAGCCGGGGCCGAACGCCACCCATGCCCTGCCAATGTCTCCATCCTTGGGAGAGGCTTGGGGAAGCCTGGGTGAGAGGAGCCCACGGCTACCTCGGCGTGTTCCTCCCGCTCCCAGCCATCCGCCTGGCACAGCCCTGCGCCGGCTCAGCTGGGAACGCGTTAAGGATCTCGCTTTCATGGGCAAACACAGCTTCACCTGCCCTCCAAATCCCTCTCTGCTCCTTCCTTCCCAGCCCTCCCAGCTGAGCTATGTTAATCAGGTGGGGGACACAAGGTAACATTGAAGTAATTCAGCCAATTAGGCCCTGAATTGTTTGCATCCAACAGCATTTTGTATTTCTGCAAATGTGTGAAATGCAAAATGTGCCCTGCAGCAAAAACGACAGCAGCCATGTACTGGCGGCATGTCAACAGATCCTCGGAACGGCTGACGGCTGATCCTGATGCATACATATGTTTGGGAGAGTGTGGACTTTTTTATGTCTGTGCTTCTCCGGCGAGAGGAGCCGGAGCTGGGGGTCTTGGTGGCAGATGGGCAGGGGTAACAGGGATTGGCTAATCCCAAATCTGCATTCGCTTCTTCACGTAGCAACTGGGGAAAGATGGAGCCAGCTGTCAAATGGAAGACTTTCATGGTCCCCTGCACACAACAGCTGCACAGGCCCTGCCTGCTTGGTTCTAAATTATTAAACATCTTTTTAGTTTGTTCCAGCTGCAGGCATCAGTGTGTTTATGCAGCCTTTGTGCATTTTACATATGATTCCTTCTCCCCTCCTCTCATCAAAATGCTGTTTGTAAAAGTCATTATCCCATCTGTGCCCCAGTTTGGCCAAACAGCCTAAGACAAATCCGATGCTATTCTCCTTCCAGGACAATTTGGGAGTTGAAGATGATTGCAGTGACTTGAGACTTTAGGGGTTTGGTGCTTTTGCTTGCTTTCACTCCACCACCTGTAAGTGGTGGTGTCATCTCAGCAGCTTAAGGGTACGCACATGTAATAAGGATCTTTGCAAGTAAGATTTTATCCTTGGAAACACAGCTTTAGGAAAAAAAAAAAAAAAAAACCTGTGCCTATCTGTCTATAAGGATTTTTCTGAGCATTTTCATTGGGGAGGGGTGATGGGAGAACCTGCTTTAAATAATCTCTCACTGGCAGCTCCCTTCCCTGAAGATTTCAGCAACAATAATACTGTTATTATTTTCAGGAGACATGAATATTCACAGACTAGGTATAAACCTACCCTGCTTAAATGGGATAGCTCTGTGAGAAAGCCAGTGACTCCTAACTCCTGGACTACAGCAAAAAATGTCTGTGAAGTAATAATGTAATAAACACGCCACTGGCAGTACAAAACATGACCTGATGTATTAATTATATTCCAGAACAAAAAATGGCTTGTTTAAAACGACTGCTTCCTGCAGGATATTCTGGTTACAGCCAGATTCCTGCACAAAGCAGGTCCCGCTCCCTCCCATGATGATCGAAGCCCCCACCAGCGCCAGACGCTCTGCTGCAGACGTTTATTAACCCTTTGGTCCTGATACTTTTGAACTGCTGAACTTGGCACATGGGTTTGTTCAATGTATAGATCTATATATTAATTTGGAGGAGGGGGGGGAATTAAACTCCCCTATCTGCTTTGGCTGCCTCCCAGAGCCCTCCTTGGATGGGAGGAGGAGCGAGGGACTGAGCGGCGCTGCCAGGGCTTGGCTGGAAATGCAGTGAGGGGATGGATCAGCCCAGGGAGCAGGGATGGAAGTGATCCCCTGCCACCACCACACCTTGGGACCTGCCTGAAACTGGGGCAGAATCCAACCTCCTCTGCCTTCTCCCCTCTCCCAGGCTTGGGCTAGACTCCAGCGCTGGAGAGACCTTGCCTTGGAAAGGCCATTGCCTCAATCAGCATTTGAATGACATTCCTAACCTTTTCCTTAAGTTCATTAATCCCTTTGTGTTTTCCAGCTCTAAGACCCTAAGTCAGGATATCATGTAAGCATAAATTTGAAGTTTATGATAGGATTTATGTTTAAATAAGAGCATCTGTTTAAATACCTTGTGAATCAAGGCTCTGGACTGAATTTACGGTCATCTGTGTGGGGAGAGATTGGGGAGGCTTTACAAAACAGCAGTCAAAATCGATTCCAACTCACAAATCTTGGATCTTCGGAGGAACGCACTTTTGTTAGGAGAGCCCTCTCTAGAAATGTTTGCTGATTGACCCCATGCTCTGAGGTGAGCAAGGCCCATAGTTGTGGGAAGGGCTTGAAACCCTACAGGAGTTATTTCCATAAATATCTTTACAGCTTTGGACCTGCAGCATCGTGGATTAGCCAGTGCCCAGCCATCACCTGAATCTTCACGGGAAGAGGTGGGATCCCTCCAAAGACAACTGGCCTTAGTGGCTGCCTCTGTGGAGTTCAATAGGGTGTAAAACCCTCCCAGGAAAATTCCTGCCCTCAGAATATCTCCAGTCAACTTCAGCTTGGATGAGCCTCAGGACCAGCACAACACATGCTTTTAGTAAAGATACCACACAAATCTGTCCATACCCCCTTGGGATTCATTGGAATTACTCCCTCACAAACATCAGAAGAGTTTATTCCAAAAAAACCAACTTTTGAACTTGACAGGAAGGCAAGGTGCCTTCTAGCAAAATGTCCCTTTGGAAGAACAGGAACATCTTAGATGTTCCAAGAGGGCAGTCTCTTTTCAAGCTGGGTTGGGATGTGCTGAGCACATCTCCCCCACCAGAACCAGTGAACTTCACAGGCTGTTTGTCCCAAATTCTCATCAGCTGTAAAATCTCACGTGCACAAAGCTCAGTTTGGAAACTCCTTAACGAAGCACTAAGCATTTATTGAACTTCACTTTCTTTAACTGCAGCTGGTAAAAGCTTTCCTTTATCGTCCAGCCCCGGAGACAGCGGCGAACCCAAAATTTCCATGAATGTAAATTCCAGCTTCAGCTAATTTTGATGACAATGACTTCTCTTCTTTATGAGGTGCATAATGAGCCGGACCACAGGCTCGCCAAAAGCCATGACAAGCTCCAAGCATGCCCCAGTGGCTCCCAGTGCTTTCTGTACCCAAGGTTTAAATGGAGAGTGCCTCCAGCCAGCGCACATGAAGAACCGAGCTCGGTGATAGACAAATGACTCTTTTGTTTTACATTCTTTTTTAATTAGCCTCCTTTTAATGACCTGAGTTAATAAGTGTCAAAAGGTGCAAAACACAGCATGACTTCATTTTTAAAAGAGAGCATTTGCCTTTAATCTCATAAGTAAAGTGAGTGCCCTCTTTAAATATCAGCTTCAAATCCAGATATTATATTGTAAGGGATAACAGTTTGCTGTGTACGGTGAATTCCCTCTCCTGCTCAGGCAGCTCAGTTGCCTCAAACCGACTTACAAACCCACCTGGCGATGATCATCCTCTCTATTTCAGCAGCATCCCTCTGAATTTAAATGTTATTTCAACTCCAGTTTGCCAAAGCATTGATTAAAAAAAATATTTGAAAGCTTATCTGTTTCCTAAAGTTCCCACATCAAGATTGAGACCTGGAGAAAAAATTATTTTCAGAAGAGAAAAACCATCAACTGCAACTAAAAAGGAATAAAGGACCCTGCTGAGAGCAGTAGGATTCCTTTTTTAATTTGCCATGAATTTAGAAATAAGGTTATTTTATTTTTTATGCCTCTATGTTTTCCCATGGGTAGCTCATCCCAAAGAACTGGACAAAACCGCTCCAGGTGCCACATTCCTCCTGTTTTCCCAGAAACCTCCCTTGTGCCTTTCCTCCTAGGATTTTTGTCTCCTCCAACTTGCTATTTTAAAAAGACTTTTGAACACAAATCTGAATTAGCAGTTTCCCAGTGAAACTTAGCAAAAGCTGCACATTATTTGTAATTTGTTTTGTCTCCAACAATTATTCAATGTAGACAGATGAGGATTTGCTGTGCAGGAAGCTGCCTATCCCTGGTGAGAGGATGTGCCACTATCAGATGCTGTGGCATGACAAAATCTTTGCCTGCAACCCAAAAAACCCTTCTGTGAAATCCAGGGTGCCAGGGCAGGGCAAGCACCGAGGTGGCACCTTCATGGGTATTGCTCCATCCCAGTGCTGCCCCAGGTTTTTCTCCAAAGAGGCTGCTAATCATCCCACCACATTATATGTTGATTTTTCAATACAGACTAATTTCCACCAGAGACTACTAAGACATCAAAAAACCCATTTTCAGCTCTAGCCATGGATAGGCAGCAACCCCAAACTGGAAACCTCTAAATTTAGGGGTGGCTCCAAAGTGGTCTTGGATCTGGGTTTGTGGTTCAGCCTCCAAACCAGAGACAGGATTTAAATCCCCACTTCCCAGGGTGAAAACGCAGGAGAGTAATTCACAGAGTCACTCAACTTCTTTATAATATTGATCTTTTCCTGCAGCTAACAAAGAGAAAATTGTCTAAATGCTACAGTACATCTACACAGGAACATAGAGATCATAAAATAACACGAGTGCTTTACAACCATCCCAGGCTCTCTGCAGAGCTGCCTCAGCTTCTCCTCTCTACCAAGAAATCAGAATTTTGGTAATTTTTTATTTCAGATCAACCCCCATGTCACGTGTATTCCAAACATTTAAAAATAATCAGAAACACACCATGAGAGATGGAGTTTATGTCTTTCTATTTTCAAGACAATATTTTTTTTTTTTTTTTTATGCTATGGAGCTGAATATTCCTGACTTTACTGGGCTGGGGTCATTAAGCGAGAAGGTAAACTACAATAATAAAATTATCAACAGAGCTTTTGACAAGCAGTCATGTGCTTGTAAATGAAATTTATTTAGGTGCCACTCAAAACATTGTAATTAAGAGGTACAGAATGTATTACCAGATGGTTCCTGTTTAGTATCTATTTCCTTTAGAGAACAAGGTGATTAGAGAGAGCACTAACTTGTAACTGAGCACCAAACACCCCACAGGCCTGATCCAGCGCCTGTTGGAGTCAATTAAAAACTCCACTTGACTTTCATGCCATGAAAATCAGGTCCACCCACTATTTATTTCCACAAACACAACATTTTTTGGTTTTGGTTTTTTTTTTTTTTGTCCCCAAGACAAAAAAATTTCAAGAAACTTTCTTGCAATTTAGCAAATAACGGACACGTATCAGTGGATGACATTGGCTGTTCAGGACAGTGACATATTTGCCAATCTTAAATACATCTCATTAAGAGCTTTAATCAGATTCGCCTACATTTAAATAATTAAAAGGTGGCAACAAAAAGGACCTTTGAGTTTCAAGCACTACATAGAAGTGTCAATATCCCCTTGAACATCAGTGATTCAGGGGAAAGAGACCTTTTATATACATGAAATAAACTCCATCAGCCAAAGAGAGGCTTTGTTGCTCTGTTCTTTTCTACCCTTTTGCACATAATCTCCATTAATCATTAGTTAGCTGTGTAATGTCACAAGTGTCTTGATTTTTGGTGCACAGGACAGGGATTTCCAAAATGAAGAAAATGGTTAAAATGACAGTGGGAAAACATGAATTATTTTTAAGCATAAAATATTTTTCAACAGAAAAATATTTTCATCAAAACAATTTATTTTCATGCAGTTACCTGGAGGGGTCATTCAGCCCTTGCAACACTGAGAAAGCCTCTTGCACTTTTCATGTGAAAAAAATTGGAAAATTTGTTCAAAAACAATCTCAGCCTTGCAAGGTGGTTATGAAACCCAGCAGCTGCACTCTCTTCATGGAATCATGGAATCACTGGATTTTTGGGTTGGAAGGGACCTTGAAGTTCCAATCCCCTGCCATGGGGTTAGATTTGGAAGCAGTTTTGATTCACTTAAATCAATGTATTATTTTCATAATTTTCAGCCTTTAGCACCACTGTGCAAAGCTGGGATGCAGAAAACTAATTATTGTCCCTCTTAAAAACTCAGATTCAAAAATACAACCAACTTTGTCTTATGATAATCCATCACCAAGTGTGTCCATTTCCTGTTGGATTTTCCCACCTAACAGTGGGGCTGATCTTCAGCTCAGCTCCCAGTTTGTTCACAAGGATCAGAAAAGCAGCAGCAGTGCTATTTCCAAAAAATCCCCAAAAACCTAACACGGCTAAACTTTCAGTTTGGAGGAAAATATTGCATTTGTTATGTACAAGCATGAGTAATGAAAAAAGTACATAACCACATTTGTATATATGAGGACAGAAAGATAAACTGGGGTCTTAATTATGTCAACCTAGAAACCAGGTCATGCAAACCACATTTTTTAATTCTGTACATTCACTTAAACTTAGATAAAACCCAGCAGTTTTAGGGAGAATCTGTCCTGTGCAGTGTTTTGAGTCCCAGCAAGTTTCAATTAGTTGTCCTCATTCCATCAAACTAAATTTAGTCCAGGCATATCAGTTGTGAGTTGTAAACTTTCTTCTTTTTCATCAAATGAACCACATCACGTAATAAGTTCTTTTTTCTTTCAGAGAAGTAGAACTGTCCTAGGAATTTAGACTTTCCAAAGGCAGTTTTGATGAAGAGTACATTCCCTATTTATTTGTCAGGATAATACCGGGAGTCCTGCTCTGTACCAGACATGGAAATGGCAGAATTTTATGATACAGCACAGGGCGAGTCAGAAACCACCCAGAACCAAATACTTTATGTATTCAGGGATAATTTTTAAGTTTTACCAGTCCACTATCACACCACCACTCATTTATAATTAACTCAAGGATTGCTTTTCCCCACATCAACCACCCAGAGCATTTAAAACAGTTTTTCCTTAAGCTGCACGAACTTGAATTCCAATCCCAACAATCCTCAATCCTCTCTGCATTCCGAGCACTTTTCCCCCTCTGCCACAATTTCATGATGATTATTTTGCAAATTGCCAATCCAGAATCGTATCAGCCCGTGCCTGCTCTTCAATCAGCACCTCCAGCCTGCATTAATTAAACAGCCTGGCCAACACCGCCTCTGCAAACAAACAAAGTGAGATTTCCAGAAACTCTTTTCTGGAGTCTCCTTATTAAGCTGCAGGTTTCTGTTTCATTTGCCTGCCTTTCACTTTAAAGCAGGCAGCAGCCACTGAGAACACAATAATGAAAGAGGTCATGGAGCACCAGTTGTGCATGAAAGATGCGAAAATTTACTGCAAATGAGACAAGAGCAGTAAATTCATTTTTATTCAAATTACTGTCATCATACATTACCACTTCTCCTGTAAACATTGTGCTTCAGACAGTGTGACAGCATATTATTATTTGCGAGATTATACTATTATTAAGCTATTAACATGTCACCTCCTGCTTGAAACAATGACTCAGCTTGGTACTGCATAATAGGACAAGTTAGGGAGACAAGGCGAGGTGACAGAGAGGTTAGTTGTAAGAAGGGAGGCCATGCATAGAGTGACAGCTGGCACTTAAAGGCTAACATTTATTCAAAAGAGCCCCCATAATGAGGATGTGCGTGGCTTTTATTTACATACCGGAGCCATCCGCTTCCCATCAACTAATTCCTTTTCTTTCTGTCCACACAAGACACCCCTCAGCTCCTGGAATGGGCACTGAGGAACCTCCTTTCCCTCAAGCTGGAAAAAGTTGGGGCGTGAAGTTGTGGGGATGATGGCCACGCTCATGTTGGGGCATCAGCAGTGCTGTCACCGTCACCCTTCATTCCAGGGGAAAGTTGTCCTAGAGGTTTTATCCCCAGGACCCTGAGAGGTTGCTAGCAATTCAAATTTCATCATTTCTAGGCTTCAAAGTTTTCCAGTGCGCCGTGGCAGCACTAAGCTGCATGACAAGTGGGTGATTTGCTGCCTCGTGCTGCCCCTGCCAGCCCTGCAGTAGGGCTGAGCCCTTCCACCATTCCCCACAGCTCTTTCTCCGTATTTCCAGGAGTTTTAGGGGTCTCAGGTAACTGTGTGACTCTCTCAACAGGACTGCACCAGCCCTACAAATGCTCCAACTGCTTCTTTTGCATCCCTAAATGAGAGATCAACTGCTCTGCCTCATGCACTGCTTTATTTCCCTTCCACTCGGATTTGCCCTCCTTTCCCGACCTGTTCTTGATGAAGTTGAAGCCTGTTTATGTAAATATTCTTTGCCAAGACTCTGCAGCAATCTTGGGGGGAAAAGAGTGTCATTTTGTGAAGCCAAGTAAACACCAAGCTTTGCTCTAAATTAGTTGGGGAAGTGTCTCGTGAAGTAGAACAAACAGAGAGAGACATCAGCGAGTTACTAATGATCCCTTGTCAGGCGAGCAGAGAAGCTGCACACACACAAGGTTTCCAGGACTCCAAGGCTGGCATTCCCACATGTGGGATGCAATGAAAACCACCATGCAAATGACACTCCCCAGGCACAGTGCATGCCAGTGCCATTCCAGTGCAACCCCAGGCTGGAGGAAGGCAACTTTGATACCAGCCTTGAAAGCTTCGGCAAGAGTTACTGGTTTGGGTTGGAAGGGAACTTAAAGCTCACCCCATTCCACACCTGCCTTGGCAGGGACACCTTCCATCATCCCAGGCTGCTCCAAGCCCCAGTGTCCTGCCAGGTCTTGGGCACTGCCAGGGATCCAGGGGCAGCCACAACTCCTTGGCCAGGATCACAGGGAAGAATTGCTGCCTAATATCTTAATATTCCCCTTCCTCTACTTTGTTGTCTCTCTTTTTATGCTTCTTTTCTGGTTTTAATCTGTCTCTTGTTCCTGTAGAGTAAGACACAGAGAGGTGGCATCATCTCTGGGCCCTTTGTATCTGCTCTACCTGAGCAGAGCACATCCTCCTCTTGCCTCACCTTGAGCTCCTCAATCTCTGAACTCTTCTGTGGCACACCAGCATTGTTGAAATCACTCCAAATCCTCTTTTTTCAGGTAAAATAGAAGCTCACACACTGCCTCTGTTACTGCAGCACATCTTGCAAGGTGCCCTCCCACACCGCAGAGTGGCTGAGGCCAAGTGTTCCCCATCCCTGGAATCTGCACGGATTAAAGCCATGGAATAAAAACAACCAAAAATAGAAATTTAGACAGTCTGATCTAGGAGTGCCTCAGTATTTCCAGTTTCCAGGGTGTTTCCATTAAACTGGACTGGATGGGGCTCTTTGGGTCTTCCCACCAGGCCCTTTCCAGTGCAGACAAGGTGTCCTCTAATCCTCTGTCACCAGGCTCTGCTTTAGGAGCCGTTAGTGGTTTTTCACATCGTTACCCACATATGGAGTCTGCTCCACAGCCTCGCTGCTTTGATATCAGAAACCTCTGAATTTCTAACCTCCGTGGAGGTGCAGGTAGCTGGTGCTTGCAGGGCCTACTTTTCTCCCAGAGCCCCTTTTTCCCTCTCACTTGAGCACCATAATTGTGCAATTTACCATCAGTAGTCTCAATTTCACCTCTCACTTCTCCTAAACAAGAGGTTTTCTTTCAGTAAATATGCATTTATTTGCCAACACAGTTTTCCCTTTGGTCACGTCACCCTCATCCATCAGTTTGTTTTTTCAGTCTGCCTCGACATGTCTTGTCTTTCCCTGCCATGGACTGTCCTGAACTGTCAGGATCTCCTGACCCTGCTGGTGAAAATGTCCTCGCTCCCCCAGATCAGCTCTCCTGGCTCTTTGTGGACATGTCCTGGTCAGCAATTACTGTGTTTTATCACACAAGCAGGACTGGTATTGACCTGCTCGTTATTTTAGGAGAATGAAGTACTCAGCAAGGTCATTCACAGAATTCAAAATAGTGCAGAGAAGTTGGAAACGCAGCTTTATGCTGTTGCCTCATCTCCCTGCGTTATAACCCATTTTTTGGAGCCCTTTGCCCTTTGGGGGTACCGTCCTTGTCCATTTAACATCTCATGGTTAATAAACAAAAAAAAAAAAAAAATCAGACCTGAGAACAATAACGAGACCCATAGATAGAAACTATTCCATTTGATGTGTCCAAAACAACACTACCTTGCCCCACTAAATCAGCTAAATAAAGCTCAGGGGACTGACTTGTGGTGGCAGTTTTTAAAATCCCAAACCCTAAGAGATATACAGAGCCCTGCTTCACATCAGCAGGAATAAAGTTGGACAAAACTCGGAATTAGAAAGAGTTTGTGGTTTTTAATCTGGCCAGTAATCACTGCTCTCGGGCACCACAGCCCAGGGCTCTAACAAAAGATCAGCACAGGAACCATTAAATGCTGAATTTTCCCAGTGCACTGCGAATGCACATATAAACACTGAGTAACCTTAGGCTTAATCAGGGTTCAAAACACAGCTAAGCACCTCTTAAAACACTTTTTTGTTTACACTGCTGCAGCTTAGACTTGCATTTCCTTGCATGGCACCAGCTACATTTGCAGGCTTAATTTTTAACTAGGACTGAACAAGAGCGCAAAAATCGCTCTTCAATAGAAATCAGGATATTCTAAGAGCACGTGAATACCACAAGGGAAAATGTGAGGGGGAAAAAGCCCTTACAATTAGAAAATCAGTGCAAAAACTAAAACTGTTCTTCATTTCCCCAAGCACAGCCATGGATTATTTAGGCTGCAGGAGCAGGAGGATGACGTGTCCTTCACATTTTCATCAGAATGGCCAACAGCAATGGTTGTCCCCACACTTAATAATGCCCTGCTGCAAGTGTGTGTCCAAATACAAAGTCTGCTTAAATCGAACAGCAATAAGGAATAAAAATACCAGTGCAGGTAGCAGCTCTGGTGCTGGTATCAGCAGTGTGCTGGCCGACAAAGGAATGGATTTGGGCTGAGATGACAAAGAGTTGATCTGATTTATCGAAGAAGTTGATGGTGTCATGAGGCCAAATTAAAACAATTTGTGCCCCCTCTCCCCATGCAGACATAAGTGTGTTTTATATACACAGAAACCAGTGCAGCTTTTCTTTAGGTATTCACAGCAAAGGGATTTTGAATGCTTAATTTTTACACAAACATCCTCAAACCCCTCTTATCTGTGAACAGCGACAGAGAGGTGATGGTGGGGATGCACGAGGAGGATTTTCCAGCTGCCTTTCTCTCCATCCCATGGATCCTGCTCCTCAGGACGGGGAGGGCTGTTAAAAGCTGCAGAAGAGGAGTCACCCAGCCCAGCAGTGCCTGCCCTGGCAGGGGGATCTCGTGTGCTCGCCGCTGATTAGACTGCATTATTTCTATTATCCTATTGGGCTTCCCTCTCGGCATTGAGGCACTTGCCCTTATTTGAAACCAGCAGCCACCAGGAGAATTTGCTGATTGCTAATGAGAAAGTGAAGGTTTTGTTGATATCATCTGGGACGTTCTTGCTGTGGTCTGCTATTAAGATCTGGAGCTCTACATAACACACCATATTAAGCAGGCAGTGACTTTATTATGGGATCAGTATAACTTTTCATGTCTGGTGTACTCCTAAAGCCTAGGCTAAAACACCTTTTTCCAGAATATGAAACATAATATCTTGGTGCTAGCTGCATTATTTAAAAAGGGGCAATGTGGTTCATAACTTTACATTTATTGCATACTTTTAAGCCACTTGACCCATATAAATATTACTATAGAGTTGCCTTCAGTTATTAAATTCTTATTGCTTATAAAAAGGGCAGCAGGAAGTATATAATCTATAGACTAAGGTGTGTTTTTTTAAGGGGGAGAGGGAAGAATAAAAAAAAAAAAAGGAGGAAGGCTGGAAACAAATGTGTTTTGATCCTGTCCATATCCTTGAAGTTAAAACTTTTTTCCCCCAGCTTAAAGCAAAAGTCAGTTTATTTAAACTCCAAGAATCAGGTATCCACATAGCAAGTAGGTCTTGAAGTCGAAGTGGAAACTCCACCTCTTAAAAGAAATAATTTGCAGAAACTTTCCGGTCTTTATTCCATCCAGGGCCAGGTAGGGAGGGGACAGGAGGATTTTCCAGAGGTCCTGCACAGCCCCTGGCTGCACACTCTCCCCTTGGGCCACGGTTTGCACACGTGTGGCTGCATGACAGCGAGGACAACACATTAACATAGGTAATTTTACTTCAGAGTTGCTTGGGGCAGAACCTCTAGACCTAGAGGTTACTGCTGTCAAAGTAGGACCTTTTTCTTCCTGTCACTTCTTTCAGAGATGAAGGGAAAGATTTCCCTTAGCCTACAGCATTTAGCGTGCAAACGCTCCACCACAACATTTTGAAACTATAGAAATCATGAAACCAGCCTGTGACCTTCCATTTCAGTGACAGTACAGGAATCCCTTGAGCAGCAGAGGCATCCTCTGATATTTGGAAAAGTGTCATGTTTTCTTTACAGAGAAAACTGTCATATTGTTGTTGGCATAAAATACAACACTTCCTGGAGTTGTGATTTCCTTGTTTGCTACAAAATGTCACCTGGGCAACTGACATGTTTTTGTTTTGCTTAGAGCAACTTCCCACTTATGATATTCAAATCGAGTTGATATTGATACCTTAAGCTGTGCTGAAAGGAGCAGCAATTACAGACATCTGAAATTCCGGCAGAAAAAGGCAGTTTAGCTAAAAGACACGGACCCTCCCGACAATGGCAATCCGGCTGCAAGTTAAACACAGCCCTTATATAATTTGCAGCCTATTGATGTGCCAGGCAGTAATTCTCCAGCAGGAAAAAGTCTCGGCAAGAAGCAGGCACAGATGAATGAGATGCTTCCCCTAAATAAGCAATGGAGTGTTCAATGGAAAAGAAAAAAAAATAATAAAAGAAAGGAGGAGAAGAAAAAAAAAGAAAAACAAAATGCTCAGCCTGAAGCAATAAGTGGAGTTGACTAGAAAAGTACAGGGCTTTTAAATCATCCCTGCGCTCACATTGTGCAGCACTAAAGGATTTTAATCTCGGCCAGCATAGTCTTATTCCAGCACTGCTTTTTTGGGGACAGCTTTAACCTTTGGTCAGTAGGATTGCTTGGCTTTAAATACTAGAGGGTTTTTTTCCTTTTTGACATTAAATAAATTGAGAGCAGTTATATTTCTATTTTTGAATGTCTAATTTTTCATTTGCAATTTGCTGGAACACTGCAAGAAGCAACATTATCTAAATGTATAATTAAGGGTGCTGAGAGGTGTCACTTCTCTGCACAATTTAAATGGAGAAAATCATATTTATTTTTTTAAAAAACTCCAAATGCTTTCAAATCAATAAAAAATAAACTTTTTAATTACACAACCTGCTATACTTAGGGAAGTTAAATTACCATCTGAAATCATACAATCTGAAGCAGCAGATGATTTTCAAATTGTATTTAGTAGATGAGTGCTGGAATATCTAAGAATATTTAATATTTTCTCTGAGGTTTCTTTGCTAAAGATGTTTTAATGAAAAATGAAGGAAAAAGTGCTCACCCTTGATCTGGGCAGAGCAAAGAGAGCTGTGTTTATTGCTTTCCAGTAAGTACTTAATGATACCAGTTTTGACGTCTGGGTGTAAAATATAAACAAACTTAAGTACACACATGGAGATCTGTACGTCTAGATATGTTTATCTCTAAGTATTACAGAGATATTCTCTGTATGAGCTCTGAGTGAAGCTGCACAGATGCACAAACAATAATTACTTTTCCACAGAAACAAAAAAAAAATCCTTACTAAGTCAAAAAGACCCTATTGTGTTTGAAGTTGCAACAGCAAAAAAAAAAGAAAAACCAAAAACAAACCCACATCCTAAAATTATATCTATTTAGCAAACACTCTGCTTCATTTAGGAACTCTGCCTTTTAAATGAACAAGCAAATTTTTAACAGATCCGCGTGTTTTGTAAAATATGTCAAACAAACTAAAGAGAAGGTCTCCTAATTACTCATCAAACAGCCTGCAGTCAGCAGGGAATGCAGCCGCAGTGATATGTTGCACTAATGTTAGGGCAGACCCGAAATATTTCCTCTTGGAAAATAACAACAGCAGCGGAGGCGGCGGCGGCACCCGCTCGGCAGCGCCTGCGGCTCCGTCCTGCCAGGACTCTGCCTGTGCTGGGCATTCCAGGGGGGCAGCTGGGGGCTCCAATTAAACCTCACTCAGCAGCCACCTCACGTGGCTTTTTGGGGTTAAACCCCCCGTGTTCTGGACAAAGTTTTGTGTTCACACAGATTTTTTATCCCTTTTTTTTTTTTTTTTTTTTTTTCCCTGTCCTTCTTTGTATTAAATATCTACCACAGCTAATTAGAAAATATGCAGAACTGCTTCCTGGTTGAAGTGTGGAATTGTGTTAAAGCCCGTTAGGTAGGAACAGGAGAAAAGTCCCCATTAGGCATATTAATGCCAGTCCCTTTTAACAAAGCTGCTCCCTGCTCTCAGCGTTGGAATTCATTTGAAAATAAGAATACTGTGGAATTAGTGGCCTTCCTTTCACAGGCAGGGTGATGTTATCTGATATTAGATATATATAGATTTTGCTGGCAGGGTAATCAGAGTGAAATTCCTTATTTCTGCGTAATTGCTATAAGCAAGGCCCTCTTATCCTGCTCTCCCTCCTCAGCCAAAACTCTGAGTCACTTCAGGCTTTTTTCTAGGCAGCAGCTCTGGCACAGGGCTCACGGTTTGTAACTCTTCATGTCTCCCCTAAAGGGAGCAAGAGATGTTTGGCATGTCCCCACCATAAGACATTTTTAAAGGTATATTTGAGACATGTGCGTGTGTCTTGCAGAATTAAGGGTAGTAAGTAAAGGTTTGTGAAAATCCACAGCCTAAACTGGTCTGACCCTCATTAACTCCCAACCTCTGGCTGTTGGTAAATGTAGAGAGAGCTCAGATTGCCAATCTGCAGTCATTTACATTGAATAATTAATCTGATGTGCACCCCAATAGCAGCAAACAGAATCAGCCTGGTAATTTCACTGTGGCAAAGAATAGAATCCAATCCATAATTTCCACTCTGCTCTGATTTATTCTGTAATTCATATTTTCAACAATATGCAATCCATTAGCAGTACAGAAAAACATGCAGTAACTACTTGGGTGGACTCAGGGTTCTTGGGTTGCTCACAGACAGATGGCTTGGTTTGTGATGTTTCTGGTTTATTTTCCCCCCCGCACTTTGCTCTCAGTTCTGTGGAACTGGTTTACTACTTCCATAGGATTTTTAAGATAAGTAGAAGGATTATTGGTCACACTCCCTGAAATTCATCATGGAGTGGGGCTGGCTTTGACTGCAGCTCGTTATTTGTTGCATCTCTCTAAAGTGGAATATGTTCAGGACATGCTCCCTTCCAATCTTTGCAGAGAGGAAAACACTCTCAGCAGAATCTGCCTTTGCATCAGCTCCTGGAGGGTCCTTAAATAACTTCTCTCCAACGTGGCAGTATTTCAATATCTGCTAAGAGATCCTTGTTAACAGGAGGGACCCCGGATCTCATAACTGGGTTTTTATTACAAATCCCAGGGATGTTTGCTCTATAGATACAAAAGAAAACTTCTGCTCTCTTGACTTTTTTTTAAGGTAAATGTTTCAGGGGTTGTGTTTTTAAAATTATGTATATTTGGTAAATGCAATTCCCTGCCTTCTCTTAGCGGAACTTTATTTTCTTCCTTTATAGTAATACATAGATCTGAAATTCCAAGGGTTTCTGGTGCTTTTCAGCTGTCACCTCAAGTCAAAATCATGGAGTTCAGCTATAAAAAAAATGTATATAATAAATTTAACTTGACCTAACTGGAGGCTTTTAAAGTAAGCAGGTATTTTTGACATTTAAAAAAGAACATTACTACGCCTGACTGTATTATCCATGTATCTCCTTGATGCTATTTATCCCACAAAAAGCCAGACTGTGTCCTGAAGTTCAGTCTGCTCATTTCAGCAACAGACGGCAGGTCGGACACTTTGTTAAAATGGAAAAGACACTTTGCAACGTTTCAGGTCATAAACTGAGCCCACTGAATGTGATCTCCAATCCCACCTCTGTATGGCCACGGATATTGTAGGATAGTGGAGGGGCCCCCCTGTTTTTGCAGCATCCCACAAGGTCCTGAGCGACCCCTCAGCCCAGGGTCCGGACCAGCCCCTGTTTTGCGCTTACCGGGCGAATTCCCCCACCCAGCTAAACTTTCCTACTCCAGTTCAAATTTAATCAATTTTTTTTGTTGTTTTGCAGCCTTTTGTAGATTGAGTCTTTTGTTAAGAAAGGACGTCTTGTTTCCCAAACACGGCGGGAGGAATCGCTGGCATCAGAGTGCCACCAAAAGGCGGCGGAGAAAATCGGCAAGCAGGCGCTGACCTTTGCAGAGACAGCTAAGGTTATGCACATAACATTTGCTTGTTTACTTTGCAAAATAAGCAGTGAGTTGGAAACTCCGAGCTTAGCAAGCGTCTCGCTACACCTGAAAAGCAACACTGACAACAACAGCAAAACCCCGCGGTTGTTGCTGGTTTTTGCTGTTGGTGCGGGTGGAAGCTGTTTCCCGCTCCCTTCTATATCTATCATGATGCAACTTTAATAACGTTAGCCAAGACTGCTCAGAAAATCACAGCTGTAGCTGGAGGCGAAAGGGAGAAAAAAAAAAAAAAAAAAAGGAAAAAGAAGAAAAGAAAGAAAGAGGGGAAAAAAAAAAAAAAAAAGCTAAAATGAGGTGCTTCTCCCAAGCCTCACCTAGTGAGCTGAGTATTGGCTTATGCGTGAGAATAAGCAAACGAATCGATCGCTGCAGTAGGTTGATGGCTACTGGTCGTTTTGATGGATATGACGGTAAAAAAAAAGTCCAGATTGGTTCACAGTGGACCTCAAACCATGTCAGCTAAAACCAAAGAGACAAAAAAGTGACAGCTGCGGAGAGTACACTGCAGGCAGTCAATGGTTCCTGTGATTTATTGTTCCATCTGCCTTGCCGCTGTGAGGACAAGTTCCCCCTGATTTGGTTAAAATGAAAAGGACCTCAGAGAGCACAACGTGTTTTTTGAAAATGTGCAGAAACTATTTTTTTATTTTGTGATTTATGTGCCTTTCCCCCTCCATAATGTTTGCACCAATTGTTACCCAATAATGCTTACTGAAAAATGTGAAGCTTCCCAACCACTAAGAAATCCTCCAGACAGCCCTCACCCCTCCACCCGAGCACAAAAAGAGAGGGGGGAAAAAATAGAAGAGGGGGGGAAAAAAGCCTAAAAAAAAAAAAAAAAATACCTGCATAAATAACCCAGGCTGTCAAAGCCAAGCCAGAAAACTAGTTTGTCTCTTTTTTAACCTTCCTGCTTTCCAATTAACAGCCGTGTTTCGGAGCCTGCCAGGCTGCGAGGCAGTTAAAAGCCAGGCTCAGCAAAGGCTGGTGTGTAACCATTTAATATATTAGAGAGTTCTAACCCCGATTATAAATTTGCAGAGCCACCCAAGTGCTATGGCCAAGAGTTTCCCATTCCAAAGGGTTTCACTGGAGGAGTCTTTTCTGGATTCGCACACCAACTTTTTTCGCCATTTCTGACTTGAAAAGGAACATTTCCTTCATGCAGTTGATGTAGCTTATTACCCCATTAAAGAGAAGCACCACACGACACTTCTGTCAGGGTAACACCAAGGCCTAATCAACACTTGGAGGTGTAACACAACACAAATAATCTCGCTCCTCAGGGAAGCCGGAGTAGCAGCCTGAGAAACACTCCGGCTTTTCCCCGGGAGGATTCAAGTATGCCATAGCAGAAATATGGTTAATGTTTTAATACATTTATGGAGCATAAATCATAAATGAAGCATTAAGCATCCGGTGCTCTCTCAAAAGTTTGAACAAATACAGGCAAATTGAAGGAATCTGCTAGAGCGAGGTATTGATAATTTTCCATGTGTATCACACAGTGGGAAAAAAATGGACGCGGGGCCTCGGAGCCCTGCCGCCTCCTCGCATACATTATGTTCCCCACTTAATGCCATATGAACCAGGAACCCACAAGAAGCCAAGGGAAGGCTCTTCCTCTCCCCCTCCAATAAATGTTTCATGCAGATCAGCAAATTTTCAGCAATTTCCCATGAAAAGGCTGGTGGGGGCCTGCGGTGCACGGCGGGGAGCGGGGTCCCCGGCGGCCTGACCCCGGCAGCGGCCACTTCCTGGCTCCAGGTTTCCTTCGGCCTCGCAGGTCCAGCCCGGTGTCAAAAGCTGGCCTTGTCTCCTGTCTCAGGATGTTGGTTTTACCTCTCAAGTGTTTCCTGAATTTGCAAAAAAATTCTTGGGGTTTCATTTGTTGTTGGTTTGGTTTTTTTTTTTTTTTTTTTTCCTTTCTGGCGGCTGTCTGCGTGTTCAAAAGCCCATTTGCCTTTGATGGGGAGGGAGAATAAAGCATAAATATGGGGGGAAAGAAGGAGAGTAAGAAAGAAAAGGGAAAGAAAAGCAAGAGAAAACAAGAAGGAAAGAAAGAGAGAGAGAAAGAAAAAAATTTCTTAGTCGCTACTGTTGAGCAGTGGGTTTTCTCCCGGGACCAGTTCTACTTTTGGAACATGTTATTGTCAGGCAGAGGTCAACATCTTTTACCTCTTTTTTCCATTATTCAAAATAAGTATTGATGTTATGTTTTAGCTATTTAAAAGCCAGCTGCCTTGCTCATTTCAGATATTTTTCCTGGTATTATTGTATGTGGTAATAGCTGGCCTGTGTATCGTCTTTCACAAAATCTACCCTTTCAGGGTCTCAGTCTTCAAATGATATCAATCAAAATTTATGCAATTCAAAATCCATATGTATAGAGTCCCAGTTCACCTCATTTAATGATAATAGTAAACCACATGTTGTGTACATGTCTGAAACACTTTTCTAGTTCTTGACTGTATTAACCCTAGGGGCACTATGTTTTTGTACAGCTTGCCCAACTGAGCAGCATAATATATTGATTAATACTTGGCAACAACTGCATTCTTGAATAATAAAACCATGAACAAGGTAAACGTGTGCTAATAAAACAAGAAGAGTGTCAATATTATTTGGGGATGTATGTTAATAAAAGATGCTAAAGAACAGGCGAGCCCCCGGCCCCACAATTAACAAAGCTCAGTGCCTAAAGCTGCTCCCATTCCAGCCCCGTGTGATGTCGTTATCCAGAGCCTCCTCGCCTACCTGGGCATCCGTGAGACGGCCACAACAAATGCTCCATATTTATGGGGGCTGCGTCCAGCACTCGGGGAAAAAAGTTCAGCTTTTCCCGCTCTGCAAAAGGCAAATTAAAATTAACAACATTTCATTGTTACCCCGATCCTTCCCAGGCAGAGCCCTGTGCAGGTAGCACCAGCAAAGCCTGCAAACAGTAACTGATTTTACAATAGAATTTGCTTCTTACAGGCAGCATTATTTACTTAAGCTTTAATATACAGTTCGAAATAAGATTTGCTTTCATGGAAAAACACTAAAACATTTGGCAAAGGAAGAGCCGAATGTTCTCCTTAATTTGTTTTGGCAACTCTGAAAAATAGATCCCATTACGCTCACGTTTGCATTCCAGAAACATAACAACAAATTATCATTTTACGAAAATGAAGATATAATTAAAAATGGGGGGATATAATAAGCAGAAAGTGAAGGCAGAAGAAGGAGGGGGCATATGTGGAAAGCAATGCTTCCAGCACTGGGGAAGGCTGATGAGGAGAAAAAGCAAAGGACACCAGCTGAAAAGCTATTGCCAGAGCTTATTTATTTATTTTGGGGCTGAGGGAGGGGGGAAACAACAGAGGAGGGAAGGACTTTGAAGAAAAAATTGTTTAGCAAACAGTTAAAATAGTTTCATGCCTTTTTTTCTTTTTTTTTTTTTTTTTGTTTTTAGGGAAGACAATATTTAAACACAGGTTCATATTCATATTTCTGTCGTTTGACTTTGGTGGGAAAACAAATATTGAGGAATTAAACACAATTATGGTTTGATTAACTGGAGCTGGTTCCTAAAACCACAAGGTATAGCAGCAAGATTGCATCTGTGTCTTCCCTCAATGCCATCCACATGAGTCACAGCGAGGCAGGAAAGCTGTTGACAAATTAATACTTTAAGAAAATAAACTATGGTCATGTTGAACATAGAGCAACTTTATCCTGATTAATTTGTGTTGGAGTGGCTCCAGCGCCCTTTACAAAGCCGCGCAGTTTGTACAAATGTAATTTCCTAATATTTACACGAGGAAAGCCTCAGCCGTTAAGATTTGCCTCCAGTGTGAGTTTTGTGGTTAGCAAAAAGACAATAAAAATACAGAGAGGTAATTGTAAGCACATTTGGAAAAAAAAAAAAAGGAGAGAGAGAGAGAGAGGGGAGGAAAAAAAAAGATCCCTGTTTCTCTCCACTCCTCCTTGCAGAGCCCTATAAAAGTGGCAGTGCCGCGGCTGGCGGGGACGCGGTGCCAGGCTCGGGGCTCGTGACACCCAACGCTCCCAACGCCTGGAACGGCACCCCCGAACCTCCACAGCCCCACATTCCCGGGCATGGGGCTCCCCACCAACACCCGCTGCTCCAAACCCCGTCCCCAGCCTCGCCCCACGCTCTCTGTCATTTTATGTCTTTATTTAAATACAGCGTCAGGCGCTCGTACAATTGTCTAATTTAATAAATATGAGGAGGGGAGATGCAGTTAGAAGTGTTGCTTTGTTTGAAGAATATTAAAAATAACCTTTAGTTTTAATGAGATTTCTCTCTTCCCCCCCCCCCCCCCCCATCAGTTTACACAATTTTCCAGATGCAAAATGAGCTTTTGGCTGTAAAATATTTTATCACATTGTCTTACACAATAAAGATTAGATGTTTTTGCTCTCTCTCAACTCCACCGCAATTATTTTTTAGTGTTTGCAAATCATAATATCATTTAAAAACCATATTTTATACCTCATCTAAAATACTTTTATAGCAGTGTGATGAAAAAAACCCAACACAACATCTATTTAACTACTCTTTTAAGTGGCTGTAATATGCTTTAGTATAATTTCCCAGAAAAAGGCACAGCTAAAAAAGCTTAGCTGTTCTTGAAAACAAATCTCCCAAGAAGCATCTTTGCAAAAAATCCCCAGAATTGAATTCCCCTGGCTGAGGAGCCCAGAGAGCCTGAATATAAAAATAGTAGCCCTGTCATTTCACATTCATTAAGTGTGAAACTCAGAAATTAATAATGTAAAAATATGCTTTTTAATTAGTCTTACATTCTGCCCAATGTACTTAAATGGGATCAGCAGCTCCCTAATGATTTTTTTCTTAATAAAGTATTAGCCTGTGATGCACTGGGGTTGACAGGTATGATAAACTGGAAAGTACTTTTGGAGGCGTATGAATGATACCAAAATAGTACTCTCCCATTTAAATGTAATTAACATCAGGGAGCAATATTACATGAAGAGAGAAGCCTGCAAGATTTTTATTCCAGGGTATTTTTTTTTTTTCATTTCTTGTTTTATGAGTAGTTTGATGATTGCAGCAGTGATTTTATAATTTAATTACCTTTGTTGAAAGCTAAGCTTTTGCTAATAGCAGGTCAACAGGATCATAAAGCAGCCTTCAAAAATATTAAAAAGGAGGTAAATCCCCTCAGCTAAACCTACACAATAAGAATGCGGGTGCGCATGTGTGGATGCAAAGGATTTTATGGACGTATGGATATACAGGCTCCACGCCTGTTCCCCTGTTATTTGTTTACTGTGTTATTTCAAATCAGTATTTACTCTCCAAAGGGCTCTCTTATACATTAATCATATTTCTTAAAAGAAAAGAAAAAATGAGGGAAAATACAAGAAAAATAAAATTAAGAAAAAAAAAAAAGAAGAGGGGAAAAAAGAGAATTTTTTAAAAAAGAAGTAATTTAAAAATTGAGAGAAAATTTTAAAAATAGGGGAAGAATAATTTAAAAAAACCCAAAGTTGTGGAGAAATACATCTGACACACCCTGGATTTTCCCAGGACCAGTAGGGCTGAGGAGTGAAGCTACTCACTCTGGAGTAGGACCAGGATTCTCAGTTCCAGCACCCCTTCCACAAACGCATTTCACTTTTTTCCATTTCCAAAGGAGCCAACTCTACACCAGGAGATAAAAGATCACTGTTGACCTGTGCTGCTTGCGCAGGAGTATTCCCTGACTTATTTATATGCCAAATGTCACTTGTGTTTACTGAAGAATTTCTCCTCATATCTCGGAGTCACAGCGCTCCCCGAAGATGCACTTGCCATAGGGTAAACAAGCAGGGAGGAGGGCAGCATTCCCAGCTCCCTCCTTCCCAAACCAGAGGCTCCTCCATGGGAGTCACCTTCCCCAGCACACCCTGACATTTCTCTTTGCAGGCTGGTGGATGGATGGGTTGAGGTGACAGATGACAGGAATGGCTCAGGACACGGATTCATGGTGGCACTGGGGATGTGGCTCCATGTGCCTCCTGCCCCACTTTCAATGTCTCTTCTCCACCATGGTTCCAAGTTGGAATAAAGGGAAACTTGGAGCTGGCCAACCTAACCAGGAAAAACCATGGTCAGACCACAGATAATGAAAGGGATTTTTTATTTTCATACTGGTTTTCATTTGGCTTTGGGAAAATAGTCAATCCAACAAACAAACAAATGATCTACAATTTTAATTTTTTTTTTTTTTTAACTCAATCTTCCATTATAAACATACCCTTCAAGGCTGATCCTGGTTCTGAATATCCCAACAAAACTGGAAGGTCTTAGGCCAAGTGAAGCACCCATCCACCAGCCAAGGTGGGGTCAGACATCAAGGTACAGTCATACAGAGGGGGTTCAGGTTTAACATCAGCAAGAATTCTTCATGGAAAGGGTTGCCAGGCATTGGAATAGGGTCCAAGGAACAGCTGGATGTGGCACTCAGTGCTCTGGACTGGGTGACAAGGTGGGGATGGGCAGTCCTGGAGATCTTTTACCACCTTAACAATTCTGTGATTCCCCATGAATGCAGTGCCACACTGATGTGGGGTGGGGGGCTCAGGGCCCAAATGGCAGCACTACCACATGGGAATGCAGCTCCATCACTCCAGCACATCCATTTCTCCTACTTTGGTAACTTAAAACGTCCTTTAAAAATGTGATCATGAAATGTCATTTCTTTCCTATTTATCTTGGCGCTACAAAACTGCCCAACTATTGGCTATATGTGAGCTCTTTTATAATATTTTTCCAATCACAAACACCATTCCATGGCTCCCCGGGGATCCCTGTGATGGATCTAGCTATCTATCTATCTATTTACGCGTTCATGAATCAAATCATCGGACTGGAGAAAGTTTGGACAATCTGCAGCTTTCATAAGATTTCGCCCAACTTACACTTCACGGGAGATTTCCAGGAGTGTGATGTTATTTGCACCCCTCTCCTCTTTCCCCACGTGATTTACTGCACCCACCCCAAGATCCAAGCTTAAAATGTATGTCCAGCTCCCAGCCTTCAAAGGGAGTTTTCCAGGAGCGGGGATGTTTTAATGGGCAGCGGAATCAGAAACTAATCATCCGAACTGCCCTCATGTAAACACGCCCTGGAAATTTTATTACGGAGATATTTGGGGTTTTCCTGATAGAGAATAAAAGACAAATAATCGAACTTATTGGAAAATATTTACATAGGGCCACAGAGTGCAAACCTTGGGAAAGCTGAGCAGTATTTGCTCAGAGGAATAGCCCTGGTGCAGGCAGAGGAGCGGATACTGCTCGGCTGTCCAGGGAATTGGAGGGAGTTTGTCTGAGTCAGACATGCCGGCGATGGCCCCACACTGGGGCATCATAATGCTTTAATTAATTAATGTCTGTAAACTGTTTTGTGATCTTGGGATGAAAGGAGTCCTGGAAATGCCAGGTATTATTGAAAATTAATTACTCCAGCCTTCCCCCCAAATCTTGCTAAACATATTTCATTTTTTAATCTATCCTGCTGCTTTAATAAAGCTCATTGCAGAATTATTTTCTGCTAAATATTAAAGAAAAAAAAAAAAAAGAGAGGGATCTTTTTAAGCAGAGGATTGAGCTGCAGCAGAAAATATTGCACAAAACTCACAGTTTGGGGGGACAAAGTCTCTGTGTGTGAGGCAGGTACAGGCAGAGGACACTGTGGTGAGAATAAGCTCAATCTGTGTGTCCCCATCGTCCCTCTCAGCAGCCAAGGCAAGACCTGGCATCCACATGGGGCTGGAGAACCCCACTCCCATGGGGAAACAAAGCTGTGGCAGAGGCAGGACCAGTCTGAGGCATCCAAGGACAGCACGGACTGTGCCAGCCCCCGCCACGTGCCGGCAAATCAATCACTCCCAATGCTATTCATCATTCCATCACAGGAGACAGAACATTTGTATTATTTATACAAGTCTGAAATCATTTGGTGTTACTTACTGAAGAGTCACCTTCCACGTCATCATGGAGCAAAAGTCCCAGAAGAGACTCCATGTCCAAGCCCCACCAGGCACATTCCAGATATGGTCTAAACAATAAACCACAACAAATAAAATAGACATTATTATAGTTTGGCTTTGCTTTATTTTTTTCAATGCTGCAGCTTTGTACACATGAACTTTAATTTACGTAACACAGTAATTAAAGATTTTGTTTATTTATAAGGGCCAGGCCTATGGTCTGGCTTGGGTGCTACAGGACTGGTAGAGTTGGAGCATCTTTCAACTCTTCTCGGGCCAAATCAACACTTCTACCACTGCAAGCAGACAAAGCCAGTGTGTAATACACATCTCCTAAGTTCAGGGAGAAAATGGAAGGAAAATGTCCCAGTGAAATTTCATATCTCTAAAATGACCCTACTCTGTACCCTGCAGAGATGTGGGCTTTGCAATGACCTGTCTTCTCCTGGAGCATCCCACCCCATTTCTCTTGGAGCCATTTGAGCTTGCTGGGATAAGCAAGCAGCTGTGTTAGTAGGGCATCCATGGTCACTCCTGCAAGAGTAGCCATCAACACTCATCTCTGCTCCTCCTCCTCCTCCTCCTCCCCCTCCTTTTCCTCCTTCTTCTTCTCCAAAGTACATCCTCAGTCATGCATGAATGAAAGTGGGAACTCCCATTCCACTCCTTCAACTTCTTCCCACAAATTCTGAAAGAGATGAAGCCCTTCCTTACAATATTCAGTCAAATCCACAGGTCAAGTGTCACCTCTCACCAACTTTCCACAGAAAAACACGCGTTTCACCAAATATTCCTCGGGCTACTTCTGAAACTGAACAGCAGATGGGGCTACAGAAATCATCACATTAAAAAAAATTATATGAAAACCAGCCTTTTACATTCTGAAAAGCAATTTATTCTACACCATTTCAAAAAATAAATAGGATTCTCTTTTCTGTTTTAAGACATCAATGAATCTGTCGCATAATGGGCTTTTGTAAACCGATTATCCTTGATAATCTCATTAGCTGAAATTATTTTACTTTTCTAACATGGTAGATTTTTAAATACCTTTTATTTCAGATCCCTCTGGGCACGTTGCAGTGAAATTTACTATTAAGCAAAATAATTATCTATCTCAAACCTTAATGCTAAAAAGTAGAAAAATAAAATAATTACAATCTAAGGGCAGATATTAGAATGGAGAAAGTACAAGGAGGAAAAGGGAAATTTCCACAAGTGGGCGAATATCTTCTCACTGTTAATAAATAAACCATACTTGTTTTCCTAGGAATGTCAAGACACAATTAGTGGTTGATGCAAATGACAGGGTTTGTGTTGAGGTGGGGTTTGCACCTCTCGTGGTGACATTGAGCGTGGTGGCTTCGTGCTTGGGATGGACGGTGTTCCTCCAGCTCCCACCAGCCAGGAGCTGGATCACCCACTTCCCACCCAGACCTGAGCAATTAAGCAGTGTGAGTTGTTTCAAAATCAGCTTAAATCTGTTTTGTTTTGTTTTGTTTTTTTTTTTCCATGTGGAAGTTTGCAGCTGTAATGGGATTACGGTGTCGGCAGAGGGAGGGAAGTTTGCAGCTGTACTGGTTCAGGGGGTAGGAAGCAGCTGTTAAAATAGAGGACTAATGGTGATTAATTCTTATTATGTGTTTGAAGATCTCACAATGAGTTCAGGAACCAAACCCTCCCTCAGGGAATAAACTGAAGGAGGAGGATTTAAAAAGAGGGAAAATAGAAGGGGAATTTTAATGTACATTTGGCCTAAATGGCCTGGTCTTAAATCACTTTATTAATATTTAAGTAAAATTTAAATCAACATTATTAAGACAAAAAATATCTAGCCTGGGAAACCTGTAATTCCTGCATATTTATGCAGAATGGGAGATCACCTGTGCTTCCTCAAAAATACACATGCCAGGACCAGCAGGGGAACATCCCTTCAGATAGTAGGGGATGGATGCTGTCACACACTGATGGGGGAACCTCCTGATCCCCACAGCCTGTCTCCAGCAGATCCATGCCCAAACCACAATGGGAAGAGGTGGGAAGAGACCCCATCCCACTTCTGCATCCACCAGCACAGCGAGGGAAGCTGGTAGTGATGGGGAGGAAGCAGCACAAAGAACCCAACCTGGGCTTGGCTCAATTTGCAGCCTCTGGGGGACCTGCAGCATTTCCCAGTTCCAGGACAGCTCACATCAGAGCCAGGTTATTTGTTGCAATATTGTGGCCGGGTCCTACAGCTGGTTTGAAGAGGTCTGTGATGTGCTGGGTGTGCTGGGGCTTCCCCAGAGCACAGCAGGTGAAAGATATGAGATTTCTATTTATATACCACAGCCTGGCCAGGAGAGTGACAATTTAACAGCAAAGGTATGGGGAGAGAGAAGCAGCCCGGAAAGGCAGGCAGGGCAGGAAAGGTCTCCCTTGAATCCCTGGGAAATGGTGACCCAGCACAGGTGACAGCAGGATCCTCAGAGCCCCCAGCCCCTCTTCCCTTGGGGAATTTCCCCCAACTCATCCATTCTGCACTTTAAAAATGTGAGGTGACTCTCAGGGCCCTCCTGAAGACAAGTAAATGAAGGAAGCAAAAGTAAAGAAGGTGAAAGCAGCAACAGGACAAACTCCGAGATCTGGGGTTTGTTTTTCAGGCAAGGCTTTAATGAGGATTAATCAAATATCACACATGCAGAGAAGTTTCCATGAATTATTAGAGTGGAGAAATGGGTGGGAAAATGAACAAAAAGCTAAACTTTTTTTTTTTTTTTAATGTGAACTTTTCCTTTCTGAGCTTAAACTTTGAGATCATACTAATCTTTTCAAAGCTCAAAGAGATCACAGGAAGATTTATTTCAGGACCAAAAAAGAAATTCCTTTACCAAAATACCTCTGTCTGTGATTTTCCTGTTCCCACATTTTTAACATGTTTTGTTTTTCAGACATGAAAGAATTGACAACAATAACTCAGGGCTGTACACCCAGAGCACCACAAAATCCTGCCTTTCACATGGCTACAGCAGATACCCATTCCCAGCAGAGCTGGTTAGTAAATTAAACCATTCCTTCTAGCAGCAACTGATAACTTGGAGCTGATGATGTAGGTCAGAGACATCTGCAGTAAATTATACCCCTCACCACAGGAGGAAGGGGAACACTTGGGACATGGAGATTGTGTGGATTCCATATTGGAGACCAAAATACACATTTTCACTCATAGCTGCTGCATAACCAGATACCTCACTTGGGTTATTTTGCACCCAAGTCTTCATGGGTCAGTGATAAAGTTTAGGATGGATTTATGGGCTGAGAGTCAAAGACTGAAAAGTGGAATAGGATGGGGTTTAGGTGCTGGGTGCTCAACCACAGAAGCAGCCCAGATGAGCAGCCCAGATGCCCAGAAAAATACAGGATGGCCTGAAAATTCCTGTGAGTTGGTTTGCTGGCTTTGTGGGAGGCTTGGGTTTCAGCAGTGTGTCCATGTTATAATTAATAAGCAATTTCTGTTTGAATGGCGTGTTTTGTCTTCCTTTGAGCACGTTCTCTGCAAAGACAAAGATCAAGACAAACCTACTCAGAACACAACGAAGATAAAAGGGAATCATAAAAAGAGACAGACAGAGGAAAAGGAAGAACAAGGAAAAAGAGAAGACAAAGAACAGGGAGACACCAAAGAGGACACAGAACAAAGATAGGCAAAATGAAAAGACAAAGAAAAGTAAAGACAAAGAACAGAGATGATAGAGCACCACAAAATATGTAAGTGAGGCACAAAAGGGAAAAGGGGGGAAAACAGTGACTGAGAACAAAGAGCAGAGAACAGAGCAAGAGCAGAAACACACAGGAAGGGAGAAAAATGGGAGAGAATTCAGCCAAGCTGAGGCATGAAAAACAGCCCAAAGAACAAGCAAAAATAAACACAATGAGGAGAGAAAACAGCTAATCATCTTCTGATTTGCATTAAAAAATAAGTCATGGGAACAGAGGCTCAGTGACAGAAATGTTGACAAGTTGAATGTCAAGATTTCTCGTGTCCTCTAAATTCAGTCATCCTGTCACTACTTATGAAACTGGATGTGGGAGAAGGGAATGGGAGCTGAAGGATTAGTGCCTGGTGTGGAAGGAATACAGGAACCAGTGCTGGCTACAGAAGTGATTTAGAGGGAAGTTTTTGCAAGCAAGAGGTGCCCAAAAAACAGTCAAAATTCCTTTTTAAAAGCAGGGGATCCATTTTCATGATGATCCACAAAAATGCTCATGCTTTTTCTTCTGCAGCTTTGCAATAAAGGAGTGCAAGAAATTCTGATGTACAAGCGCAACTGTACATGTCTAATTTTAATATTTATGTAGGCAGGTCTATGTTAGATTTAGGAAAAGATTTAGGTGCTGGCACTGCCCAGGCTCCCCAGGGAATGGGCACGAGGCTGCCAGAGCTCCAGGAGAGTTTGGACAGCGCACCAGGGATGTACAGGGTGGGATTTTGGGGTGTCTCTGCAGGACCAGGAGCTGGACTGGATGATCCTGATGGGTCCCTTCCAACTCAGGGAATTCTATGAGTCTGTGAAAAATCATATTTAAAAACATCAGCTTTACTGAAGCAGTTGATAAAAACCCAGCCGTGGTAGAAACGCCAAGAGCTGTGGGTTTTGAGCAGGCCAAGACAGTCTGTATGGAATTTAACCAGAGAGGCCACAGAGGCTTCAGTCCTGCTGCAAAAACTGCACCAATAAATCATTTCCAAATCTTGACAATGGGCAAAAAAATAATTTATAGGAGGTACAGAAGTTCATGGTGAACATGAACACTCCGGAGATTTGTGAATGCTACAGAAAGGTAAAAAGGGTTGGTGGATTCTGGGGTTTCCCTGTTGGCAAGAGCAGCAGGAGGACACCAGAATGATGGAGCCAAGCCAGGCAGGGAAAAGTTGAGGCTATCCCATCCCTGTAAGTGTCCAAGGCCAGGCTGGACAGGGCTTGGAGCAACCTGGGATGACGGAAGGTGTCCCTGCCCATGGCAGGGGATGGGACTGGATGAGCTTTAAGGTTCTGCACATTTACAGGAGCTCCCCACCTGCTTGGTGGCCCATTGTGTTTCATGGCAGAGCTGAGGGACTGGGATGAAAATGTCATTTTTCAAATTGGAGACAAAAAACTCTGATTTTGTAAAATACACTTGGAAGAAACTCGAAAGGTGCAGGGTCCAGTTTGGTCTCATCACACCAGATTTCCCAAGGGACCTCTGGGTCTGGTACTACAGATGTTCCAAAGCATAAATTAAGAGAGTAAAGTTCTCTTTCAGGTTTCTTGCTGACCAAAGGAGGTTCTGGAATTTCATTGGCCATACAAATGCAGAATTGTGCTAGAGAAATTTCTTGAGCTGCCACAGCTTTCCAAAACTGAACTTTCAAAGAATTTGTGTTATTTTTCTTACTGAAACATTACTTTTAATCCATATACAGGATCAGCTGCCATGAAGGCCTCAACTATCACTGATTTTATCCTTTTGTCCCTGCTGCAATACGTTATCTGTTATTTTATTGTTAATCATTAACATCGCTATGGAATTTGATGTCACTAATACACAGACCCATCCTCCCTGACATTCCTAATCCCTCATTCTGTGTGCTGGCAGCACAGAAAAACTGGAGTGCACTGGGTTAAATGCTTCCCATGCTGCTCCTTGGTTATATTTTATTTACCAGGAGTTCTATAATGTGCAATGTTTTTTTTCCTTTTGAGATTTCCCCATTTCTTTCAGAACACTTTCACCTTATTTCCGGGCTGCTTTTCCCCAAGGGGCAAAGTGGAGGTTCAGAAACTTCATGTGAACTTCCTGAAAAAGAAACAGATCACCTATTAGGAAACCCAAAAGGAATGTGCTGTGAATATGGTTTAATATGTCCCAAAGAAAGAGCTGCCTCTAATCACAACATAAGATCTAAAATTCATTGTTGTACTCAGTTTATTGATTTACTAATGTATTTATTATTTATGATTTTGATGGCAGATGGAATTCTATTTCCATTATTTGATTCAGGTTAATCAGGGGATAATGTGCTTCTTTTATTTTTTCACCTAAAGAGTCTTCAGGTGCTCAAGACACACATCCAGAACTGCAAATTAAATCCCCTTCTGTCCTGCAATTATGGCTTTTTCCGTACAAAATTATAATCTGTTTAAAATCTAAGGTTAATATTTGAATTGAAATAGTTGCACACATACAAATTACATCTAAGGTGGAAAGATTTTTGTGGGGCTCTGTCCTTTCAGGTGCTTTCACTGCTTTTAAAATACTTGTAAGTGGTTTTGGGGATGCACCACTGCTCCTTTGCCCCAAAACCTCTCTGGAGACATTGCTGCTGGATGTGCTCATCCCATCATTTCAGACCTCGGGAAGAACAAATCTGACAAAGGTCCTGCAGACAACACCTGTGAAAATGTGAAAAACAACTCACCAAGCCCTCAGGAACTTTTTGATTTGTTTGGCTTCAGAACAGTTTTGACATGATTTAACTCACAGATTGTGGACTTCCCAAATCTTCATTATTTCTGTATCCCAGCACCAAACTTGTATGCTGAATCACTGGTTTCCCTGGAGAACAGCAAATACTACTTGCAAGAGGTGACTAAAACCAGTTCAGAATATTCAAGTTGAAGGAAAAAATCAGAAAATCATAGAATCATTAAGGAAAATACCTGTAAGATCAAGTCCAGCCATTAACCCACCACTAAGCCATGTTCCTAAGAACCATAGATATATGTTTTTTAAAAGAGCAATCAGAGAAATGAGATTTTCATGACAGCTGAATTTATTTTACTTGAGAATATTCCATGTATCACTGGTACTTGATACAAGGCCTTGTAAGATCTGGTTGGAAGTTCCTTTTAGCACTTTTTATTAAAAGGACACTCTACCATCTGAATCCTCATTGCTACAGTCCAAGCTTGGGGTGTCTGAAATAAATAAAGTTAAAAGACTGAAACATAACATTCTTGAAACTGGAGTAAACAAAAAAAAAAACAAAAACCAAAAAATAAACAAAAAACCACAAAACCAAAACCAAACCAAAACAAAAAAACCACAAAAAACAATGGAACTCCCACAGCCTGAGGTTATTTATGGAGACAGACAGAGGAACAGAGACAGCTCTTGGGCACCCCAGGAAAACAGAGGAAACAAATTCTCTCCTCAGGGTGTTTAAAGTCAATTTTCACTCTCTGTTTTCCAGGATTTCCAGAGGTCAGAATGAGGATGGTCCCCCAAAACCTCTTTAGGCCCCATTCCCTTTAGGATATGTGAGGATCCACAATCCTGCAGCCAAAACTTCTTTGTCTCACCTGAAGATGACACTGGCTCTATAGCACCTACAATGCAATTAAACCGGGGGATAATCCCACACCTCCGATATCCATGGTAAAAATACCTAAATCTGTAAATATGTGCTTTTTTTTTTTCCCTTTTTGCTTCATTTTTTCCATGACAAAAATGAGCACCATGGGGAAAGCTGCTCTTCTGCCTTTGCGGACTTAGGAAAAGCAGGGGGAACGGGCTGAGATGCAGGGGTGTAATTTAAATGTTATTATGCCTGAGTTAAATCTCCTTTCAAAATTGGGCCCTGCACAAGGCTGAGCTCGGGCACAGCCCCAAACCACAGCTGTAAAAATCCTCGCTCATTTGGAAGGTCCAGTCGTGCTGCGGGACAAACACGCGGCTCTTCCCAGCCCGGCCGCTCTTTTCTGCTCGACACTCTCTGAATTTTATCGTTGGAAAATGAGGGGCATCTTACCCAATTAGGTACTCCATGGCCTAATCAGCTTCTTTCCCGACCAGCAGAATGTGATGTGCCTCGGCCCAGCTGTTCCCTGGTGGTGGTGCTGTCAGTCAGATTCTGCTGGAGAGAAAAGCGATGGAGAGCCCAGGACATTCCTGCACATCTGTTAGCTGGAAACAGGGAGAGCAAAGGATGCTACAGCAATTTCCAGGAACAATAAGGATTAGTTGCTCATCAGATACTAACACTGCGCACCTTTCCCTCTTCTTTAGCGTGTCTGTCAAATAATGTAATTATTAAGGACGAACAATGTGGCTTTTTATGTGAACCAGCGCTGACTATGCTGGACTATTGCATTTTTAATTATTATGATGTTAAATGGCTTTAATTGCTGACACTCTCCTGATTCACAGAGCATTTTTATAACATTTATTAAAAAAAGGCCAAAGTTTATTTTACAGTCTGCAATAAAGCAGAACACAAAACCCAGCAATTGGCTCAATGAGCCCAGCACATTAGTTCTATACACAGACTGCATATTATTCTTGCTCTATAAGTGATGTGAAAAGCAAAATTGAAGTCCTGCACAAAATTTGATCATCTTACTTAATAACAACAGATGCTCAGAGCGGTGGCATTTTGAAAAGAGCTCTGTATGCCACTGGTTATTAAATGGCAGGACATTTGGCATCCTCCAGCATTATACCATTTGAAAACCATGGAGTCACATAAATAGCCGATGAGAGCTGGGAGAAAAAAAAAAAGCCAGCTCCTGTCTGCATAGCAAAACTCATTTCATTTAAAATATTTAAAATGAGCAGGCTGCCTTTCAAAAGAAAAGTCTGGAAAACTTAGGGGAGGGGGAGCTTCCCTTTTATCTGGGAAATACAAGAAAGCAAATATGTTGGGAGGAAGAGAAGAAATGGTTCAACAGCACGACTGATCAGCCTTAACTGAGAATGCTAATGGCTTCTGCTGCTTTGTGTCAGGAGCTAGCACAGTTTGGGAAAGGCTCTGGCACCAAATTTCCTCCTTGATTTCAAAAGGAAAATATTGGCAATATGTAGGCAAATTACCATAAATGCAGGACAGCTCAACAACGTGTGGGGATCATTTTAATGGAGCAGTTCCTGTTAAAAACAGGGAATCACCAAAGACAGTGGCTCACTTTCTTTGCAGGATAAATTCTTCTCGCACAACATGGGCTGCCTGCAGTTATACCATTGTTAGATTCATATCTACTCTAAAAAGTTCTAATTGAGCGGACAAGCACATAGTGTTCTCATTTTTATTTCCATTTAAAAACAACTCTGTTCCACCTTTATCAAGGCACAAGCCATCAGGATGCATTTCCCCAACAAGTTTTACTTAGAACAGCTAATTCTACACTCAGTTCCAAGGAATACCAGCAAAGATGTGAATAAATACCTACATTAGGTATTTTTACCATTTAAAAAAATTAATTTATTTTTAAAAAAAACCCAAATACACAACGGATTTGCCTGCAAGCTGAAGGAAGGATTCACTGGGCTATAAGGGGGGGGTCTGTGTGCACATTGCTTTTATTTCTACTTAATAAAATCTTGAAGATTGGGTTATAATGGCTGTGCTTCCCCATGCTCAAGTATGGCATGGCAAATGGTGCCACTGTCATTAAGGGTGCATTGTTGTTTGTTTTATGCTAATCTTCCTTCAGTGTGACAGACTGTCACCTGCATGGGGGGTAACTTTCAGCACTATATTAGCCCATATGGCACAAGCTAAATTGTATCTAAGCTATGGGCTAATTATGGATGAGTTAATAAAACCAAGCAATGTCAGTCTGGCCACTTCTTCTGGTCCTCTGCCGACCCCCCAAGTGAGTTATTGCCTGCACTGTTCTCTTAAACTATTTTCATTTTTGCTCTCCACAATTGCTGCCAAGCTTTATGGTTAAAACACTTTAATCCTTCTCCTTTCTCAGTCCGGTGCAAGATGAGATTAAAACAATCTCTGCACACTTTTTCCATGTGATAACTTTCCCTGAAAATCAAGGGGCGGTGCAACCTCCCGAATACTAAACACAAACGCACTGCATTCAGTTTCCTGGAAATCTGCTGGCACAGCTGTGACATAACAAACAGATTTTTGTATTTTCAGGGAGGGAAAAACACGTTTCATCTTCCTTAAGTACAGGATGAAAGAGATGAACATTTATCCCCTTAAATGCACATCCAAATAACAGAAAACCATAGGAATGGATGAATCTTTTTACGTGTTTTAAGGTCACACAAACGCTTAAGTGGTTTTTTGGACAAAGACTCAGCTTCTTTCCCTCCTCCAAAAAGAGGGGAGGGAGGAAGAGAGTCCCTCCCAAGTGTTAATGTTCCCACATCGCTCCGTCTGCTCTGCTTTGTCCCCACTTGTGCCTTTCAGTTGTCAGCCCTGGCAGCTGTTTCAGGCTCCCTCTTCAGCAAACTTTGCTCTCCAAATTGCTCTGTGCTATGCAGCCAGCAAGGAAAGCACAGCAACAAAGTACACACACCAAATTTTGGACCAATTGGACAGAAAATGTAGAAAAATCTTGTCAGTGATTAATACAAAAATACAAATATTAATAATAATTTTTAAAGATTTCAGTAACAGGAAAAGAAAAAGGGAGAGAAAATGAAGTGAAATCTCCCATCAGTTCTTTGCCTGCACTCCTGCAAAGCTCCTGCCCTGATCTACTGCCTGAAAGAGCATCTCAGGAGCAGGTGGAGACCAAGCCCAGCTGCAAAGGAAGAATTATTCAAAGACTGCTCAAGTTTTAACTAAACAAAACCCCAAAAAAATAATTCTAGAAAAATCTCATTTTGGGTGATACATTCTTCAAACCTGTCAATGATGTCTTTCCTCACACTGAACACTGAATTCAGGACTCAGGGTATGAGATATTCAGGATATGAGACACTCAGGACACCACTCAGCTTGTGGCATTGGCCACCCTCAGCCCAAGATCCCAAAGTTTAGGACAGCCTCTCTTTGTCTGTTTGCTCAGCCAAGCCCACAACTCCTCCATCATTTCACAGGTCTTGTAGGATTTTTCAGGAGTGGGACTTTGATGATCCTTTAGCTCCCTTCCAACTCTGAATAATCTGGGATTTTGTTTTCTGCATTCAGTCCAGCTGAGTTAGCAATGGAGTATGACAATGAGAAGGCTCAAGTATAAAACTTCTGGAGCAAAACATAGAAAGTGAGAAGTGTGAATTTGGATGTAGTAGCAGATACTCAGAACTTTCAGGTTTTGGCTCAAGCTCTCCCCAGAGGGGTGTTAAAACCTCCCTGTAAGCAAAGGTTGGAATTATGTCAGTACACTAAAGATACTAAATAAAAACTTGCATTAAAAAAAAAAAAAAATCCTTCCAGCCCAAGCAGCCTCATTTTTAGATAAAGCTCTGCAGCCCTGAAAGGAAATACCTCAAGGTTGCTGTGCTTTGGAGTGATTACTTCCCCATCACAACTTCATACCCCTTTCAACACGAGTATGAAATAAATAAGGAGATTTCTTGTCCTTTATTTCCTGTAAGGAACAATGCCATGTTTCACACAATGCCTTGTTAAATACAAAGTCATCAGGCAAACTGCCTTTAAACCCATCATATATAATGAAATGTTTCATCTGGAACAGGAATTGTTTTTCCAATTCCAAGTTTTACTCTCTCCTTGGCTTTTTCCTCTTTCCCTTCTTATTTTCTTCCCTCATTTCATAGACAGTCTGTTAATCTACTCAGACCTACAGTACTGAAAGCTCTTCTCACTCAGGGAGTCACCCCTGGAAGTGTATTTTTGCCTTAAAAGTCAAGTTCAGACCTAATCACCACTTAAATAGCACAAGGAGACCAAGGCAATGTCATTGCTATTCAAGTTACTTAGTCCTTTGCTCAACAAAAATTCTCCCATAGACTATTCCCTCACAGAATTGAACCCATTGGTTTGAAACTGAGATTAAGTTTTCCCTCTAAAAGATTAACTTAATTAAATTAAATTCTAATTCCATTCAAATAAATTCTGCAATTCTGGAAAATCTTAAGGTTCACGTTACACCCTTTCTGGCCTGGTGGAGCTCGACTGGTCTAAGATTCTGTGAAATTACTTAACATATTAATTAAGAACAGCAAAGCCTAGTTCAGACTTCAAAGCTGAACAGGTGTCTCTTACCTTGTTTTCTTTGGAACACCAAGGAACTTTATTTCTTTGTCCTGTTTTAAAAACACTGACACAGGAATTACTGCATTGTGCTTTTCTTTCAAATAGCAGGACCAATAAAATTGCCTCTTCTTGGTCAGTTGAGGTGATTTGTTTGCAGAATATTCTTCCCCCAGTGGGTGGTCGGGTGCTGGAACAGGTTCCCCAAGGAATTGTTTATGGCACAAGCCTGCCAGAGTCCAAGAAGAGCTTGGAAAATGCTTTCAGGCACAGGGTGGGATTGTTGGGGTGTCTAGGCAGGACCAGGAGATGGACTCGATGATCCCTGCAGGTCCCCTCCATCTCAAGATATTCTGATTCTATTAATATCCCCTAAATCTCTTTTCAGGGACTTCAGCAAGCAGGGAAAGGGAATCATCAGCTTCAGGAGCTGGAAACCTCTAGTTCTGATCTGCAACCCAAAACTCGACTGCAGGAGGGTTCACAGGAGCAAACACCCCACAGAAGGTATTCGTGGCTCTGTGGCTGGATCAATTCCTTCCTCCACAAGCTTTTCTTGTAACAAACTCTCTACAAATGACCAGCCAGGCTCTGTGACCTAGCCTTTGTTCTCATGAATTGCACCTCAGGTTGCTTTCTCCTCGGTAGTCATCGCTCTCCTCTCTCACCTGATGTTTGAAGAGATCTAAAGATTAGACCTCTTAACGGCACACTGTGTTCACTATACAAATTATTGATCGCTCGCTTTTAGAGCATTTTTCTCACTGTCTGCTGGAGTGAATTGAGAACAAAATACAGCTGATAATATGTGCCCTTTCCTCAAGTTCAACCACCAGAACGCTTGGGTTACAATCTCAGAGGATGTTTCTACCATTATCTGGCTCCCCCCAACCAGTAACACTCAGGTTTTGAGAAGCAGAGCAGCCCTCACTGATAGCCTGAGACATTAATTATCTCTCTGTAATAGCTGCATATCTGAATTCTATACTAGAATCTAGATTACACATTTTCTATCTCTGTTTTCATGTTTCTTTTAGCAGAAAATAAACTCTGAGCCAAGATGCAAACTTGGCTGTCATTCTGACTTCTGTTTCCAGATGATCCATCAGTACACTAAAGTTAAGCTTACACAGCAAAAGCCTTCTTTTTCAGGTGTCTTCCATGGAAGAAAGCCCATTACTCTATGGAAATGAAGATGTGATCCTTATTTGCATGGCAGGATTTACCACAGGGCATTTGGAGTAGGAAAGCTGTTACAGTGAAAGCAAAATTAATTTGGTAAGAACCAGTGCTATCCCAAAAACAAGCTAATGAATGGCCATGGAGTGCTTGATTTATTGGTCCTTCCCTGCATAATCCTTCCCTGTTCAAGGAGCTAAAAGACCTTTTTCAAGCAGTTCTTTTCCTCCACCACTTTGCTGTATCTCCCACAAGCTCAAGGAAAACAGATCCTCACCCAAGATCATCATTGCACTGAGATGTGCTGCCTTTTGTGTTTAAACCATCTAAATTATAATGACCTCGAGTCTTTTTCCTTAGAAATGTCTAAATCCCTCCTTGACAGGAGATGCTTTGGGCCACCAAGGCCAGGAGAAGCATGGAAGAGAAGCTGAGCTGTGCCGGGCTCCGTGCACACATTTACAATGGTTTGGAGCTGGATAAAAGGAGTTGATGATCTTAAAGGTCTGTTCCAACCCTCAGGATTCTATGAAAAGAATTTACTGGATGTGCTAAAGGTGCCACATTTCCAAGTCTGGTGGAGCACAAAAGGATTGGAGCATCTCTGTGCCCAGGAAAGGCTGAGGGAGCTGGGGCTCCTCAGCCTGGATAGAGCCTCAGCCGAGAGGGGCGTCAGCCCTGGGTGTCCCTGGGTGTCCCTGGGTGTCCTGGGTGCAGGGAGGACTCTGAGCAGGGCCCAGCAATGACCCCAGAGGCATGGGCAGGACCTGAGCCCAGAAATTCCCCTGCACAGGAGGTTGAACTTCTGTCCTGGGCAGTGCCAGCCCTGAGCAGAGCCCAGAGAGGCTCTGGGGTCTCCTCCCTGGGGATACTCCAGATCCATCTGGACACAATCCAGAGCTGCTACACCTGCTACCTCTCTCTTCACTGACATAAAGAAGTCTTTGGTGAGGAAAGGTATACAGAGAACAAGCTAAGCACAGATAAAGAGGAGTCAGAGAGGAGACAGCACAAACTTCAGCTTGATTGCACAGAATACACATTTACCCAGCAGTATGAAGAATCTGTGTCTTTACATAAGAGAAAGGCCCTGTTTTACAGCCCAAACTCCATCATTGGATATTCAGCAGCTGGATACAGTAAAAATCAGTCGTGGTGTAAAATATGAACTCCTGGTAAGCTGATACACCTCGAGCTTTTCACAGCCCTGGGCGCTGAGTGTCTGAAGATAGCTCAGCTCGGAAAGGTCACACAGGAACCTGACCACGGTCAGCTGTAAAGAGCAGATATTGTTCCCCTTGTTTGTAAAGACTTTAGGAATGTAAACAGGAGCACTCGGGCTCTTTCTTTGGGATGTATCAGATTCATGGGCGCTGTGTGCCGAGTTCACAAATGTGAGACTTTGCCGTTGGTTTTGGCAGGCCTGGTCATAATCTTCAGCGAAATCAAAACACTGCAAAGATCACACTCCACATTTCTAAGACCTAATTTAATTAAAATCTTTCACTGGGAAGGGATGGTTTCAAGCTCTCCCCCTTCTTCCTTTGCATACAGACATAAACATTCGCCAGAACCAAACTTGGCATTGATTTTCCTTTATCCCTTGTACTAATCTGAAGTCCCAAGAGATAAAGAGATGAGGTTAAGGTTAAGAAAGTTATGCACAACAGCTCTTAACCTGATGGCAGGGAGATAAGGAACATGCTAGTATCATTTAGGTGGACTCATCTATCAAATTACCTATCCCTGTTGGATTTGGTGGGGAGTGTTCCCACTTTTAAGTGAATCATTCGCTCATGCAGCTTCAAAAGGTTTCTCTGCAAGCTTTAAGTCAAACATCCATTAGAGAAAAAAAAAGAACAGTTCCTTGAAGTTTTGGCCACCTGTTTGGAAGAGGTCCCCTGGCATCAGGTTAGAGACAGAGCAAAAGAGAAGCACAACAAAATGTGCTCGATGCTGCATTACATCTTCTCCATATTCCTCCTAATGTGGGAATTCAGATGCCAGCCTTGATTATCTGTTCTACGATGAGGTCACTGACATCACAGAGAGCTTTTCCACAGGTCAGATCTTCTCCTGGTAGGAATTGTCTCCACGTTTTAGGGGGGAATTAATGCAGCTGGGTGGTCTCATGTCAATCACAGCCAAATTCCTGCAGTACTGATGGCTGTTCCCAGCAGAGATTTGGGATGAATCTCAGTCTAACTGCAAATTTCTGGTGATGTTCAAAATTAAGTGTCTATTTTAAGGACAACTCCTGGCAGCCAATGTAGCTTTTTCTGTAGGTCTGTGCAATTAATTGTGCTGATTTTAGTGTCATTATTTCCATCTTAAAATCACTTATTAAGAAAAGACAATAAATACTGTGTTTCTTCAATATAAAACTAAGAATTGTTTGAGTGAAAAACACTAAGCAAGCTCATTGACTTTCTTAGACATTTGTTTTCCATTTTCCTTTTAAATAAAAAGTAATGCTTCACTTAGTAATTTCTCTGTTTTATTTAATTATTTGCACCAAATCCAGATCACTTCCTCCCTTAGTTAAAGACTTCTGTTTATTAAAGGTAAAAATGCATGAAGAATTTTCTTTTCCATTCAGCAATTTGATCCAATTTTCTTAAACTAAGAACACTCACTCAAGGTTTCATTTGTGTAAAACCAAGTTGAACTATAAATTCAGTATATGCATTCTATGTAATCACTTTGCTCCATGGAAAACTCTGGAAAACTGTGGAAACCAAGGGTAGTTTTGAGTGATTTTGTCCTTGGGAAATCACATGTCCCAAGACAAAAAATATTGAAGGAGGATAATGTATTTATCATTAATCTTGCAAGGTTATTAGTCAGTTGTAAGGGCTTTGGTTTTTTGGGTTTTTTTCTTTTCCAGTCTGGGCTGTTTTATTATTTAATTTTTCTCTACAGATATTTTCCTGGACAGAAAATTAGTTGTTAATAAAAATGAACTTCAGATACTGAATTTTAACCTCATCAAAAATCAGCAGAGAGACTCCTGGCCCTTTCAGTCCTACTCCACTCTCCAAATAAATCAAAATAACATATTTGCAATGCAAAGTGTTGCATAAGGCATCAGGGGGCATTTAACTACTGGAGGAGCCAAATTCAGGTTTTAAGGCACAAGCTTAATTTTTTTTTCCCCCATAGCTTCACTCTGCCCATTGAGTCCAACAACCAATTCCAGAGGCAGGTCCTGGACTTATTGTGCTCCTACTGGAGAAATATCCCTTGCTGGATGAAACAGCTACTCAGGTTTCTCTCAAAGCTCTAATTCCCAAAGCAAGGAACTTGGGGTAGCCATCCAAAAATAACTGAGTGTTTCCTGATGAGCACCGTGGCCAGACAAAGAGAATCAACTCAGCCACATTTTTATCCAAGTGGAAGGTAGTGGCTCGTATATCTAATTTTATATTCAAGCAATAAATTGAATAATAGTTATTTTCTACTGTTCCTCTCATTGTTCCTCTCATTGCAGATTTATAGATGGGACAGCTAAATCTCAAAAATTAACTGAGGAAATATTAGTCAGCCATTGATTGCAGAGTTTTTAAGTCTACAATATCTTCAGTAGCAGAAGGGGAGTGGAGACAATAAAGTTAGTCAATATAAAGGAAAAGATTTTAAGTGAATTTGTGATAATCAGGCACACACATAGTCTGGGGGTGTAATGAGAAATTTACAGTACAGCTTTTTCAGGGAAAACAGAGGACATGGAATTGTGTATAAACATTGGACATCCTGGACAATGAAATCAGAGATTCACAAAATCTCTTCCAACATCCAGGTTGGAAGAGACCAACCATCACCAAGTCCAGCCATCAACCCAGCACCATTAAATGGGATGATTTATCCATCTGATTTATCCATCCGGTTTATCTGGACAGGGTTTAGAGCAGCCTGGTCTAGGGGAAGGTGTCCCTGCTCATGGCAGGGGGTGGAATGAGATGGGCTTTAAGGTCTCTTCCAACCCAAACCAGTCTGGGATTCTGGGATTCTCAGTCATTTGCACTTTCCTTGTCTTTACCCTGGAGCCTGGGCTGGGTGGTGGCTGCTGGAAGCTCAGGGACAAAGCTGGAGGCACAAACAACCTTTTCTACCTTCCATGGTGTCAAAGTAAAGCCATGAAAATTCTCTCTTGCTTTTAGCTCTCATACTGGGGTGTAAAATGGCTGCTAGTTAATTTTTCCAGTTCTTGATTATTTTAGTATTTCCAGTGCCATAGGAACTCTCAGCGTCCTCTTATCATCACAGAACCTTCCCCACTCCAACCTCAGTAAAAAAAACAGAGGGAAAGCCTAATAAGTGCTCACACTTCTTCTAATGTGATATAAAAATAAATTAAAATAGGGAAAAGATACGTTGAGAAATATCAACCTAGAGGGAAGGAAAATCATCCAAACCCTGCTTGATTCCTGTAGCAAATAGCTCACACATGGTTAAAACAATATAGTAGGGAAAGAGAGTAAAGAATGTTGTGCAACAAACTTTTTAACCTGACCCAGCTCCTGTGAGAAGCAATTTTTTTACATTCTTAGTAATTCCTGATATTTTTCTTAATAAAAGTGGCTGCAGTGCAGAGATTCAAGGACAAAGAACAATTAAGTTATGCCTCTAAAGTACATTAAACCATATTCAAAGCAAATGGTAACATTAATTCACAATAAACCTGCAGGAACATCACTTGGTAAATTATAACCCATGCCTGTTTGTACTGTGGAAAAACTTCTTTTGGACTTGGAGAAATCTGCTTCACTCTGCACAAAGGATGCTCTGTGCCAGTTGGTGGTGGACAAAATACCTTCAAAGATACAGCACAGCCTCTGGAAGAGCAAACCTCAGGGAAAAGGGTTATTTGGGACATGTAGAGCCCTCTCTGGCACCTCCAGTAGGGCAGGGAGTGGGGTGAGGGGACTGCAAAAGCACCTTCGTGCCCCAAGGTGGCTCAGTTAGAGACATACAAGATGCAAATTAGGGAGAATTTGGGCTACTTTCCATTACAATGAGTATCTGCAGAAGATTGGGATAGGCCAACACCAGTTTAAGATATGGAAAAAGGCACTTTTGACCCAGGCTTTCTTTTCTCCAGGTGTGTTCCTCACAAGTTTTAAATTAATAAGGGCTGCAGGTTTCAGCCCTTCAGGAATTAAATGATTATTTGATTGTTTGCTGCCTAGACGAGTTTGTAAGAAATAATAATTTCCCTCAAAAAAAAAAAATCATTAAGCAGAAGGCCATCAAAATTAGTTACAGAAACAACCATATTTGTGTTGATCTTTGGCCACTGTAAATCAGCATAACCTGGATGACTTCAAAGGAAGCGTTGCCAATGCACAGCCCTGGGAATCTGCTCTGCTGCACTTAAACTCTGCCCAACATCTTGACATCCTGCGCGAGTTCGGTGTTTATTCTCTCGCATTAAAAGGACAGAAATACACACACCTTTCATCTGCTCTCAGCAAATTGCTTGTGATTTCTCCTTGGCTACAACGCTCAGCTGTGGCCGGCCACAGTAAGGTTGTCCAGCTGCTTTGGAGCGCATTTAAATATGAATTGGAACACGAGTGTTTCATGGAAATTTGGCCGCTCCCAGCTCTCCCTGGCTTTGTCCGCCTGGAGATTGTTTGTCCCTCCTTTCAGCTCAATAGCTTCTTTCAAATTACAACAAACAAGGATGCTGGGGAATACCAGGAAACAGCTCCAAAGATGTAGTGCTCTTTTATATTCCTGGGCATGTCACTTGCTAACAGCCCCGGCGCCTGCTCTTCCAAACTGGAACAAGGACGAGGACTGACCGAAATTCCCCACTCCTGAGAAAACAAACAAACCAACCAACCCACCCCCTGGAAACAAAGAGCAAAAAATATTTCCTCAATTAGGCAGCTGAAAAAAAAGGTCCAGAACCTGGCAAGACTCATGCATGTGTGGGCGCCTCTCTTTTCTCACTCCTCTGGCTCGTTTCGAATGGATTCCGTCAAGAATAATGGCCAAGAATTGGTTCTTGATCTTCCATGAGAAAAATAAGGTACAAAGTAAATGAGATAAACTGTGCTGCAGGAATATAAATTAATGATGACTTCATAGCAGACCTTCTAGCCTTGCATAAGATTAATTAGAATAAATGCCTGAATTAGGCACTAGAATTTCTTTTAAAGCTTGGATTTTCATGGGTACATCTATTTCTTATAAGTTTTACAAACTGAAATACAAGTCTAAACTCAGATTCATTAATTAATTATTGTAAGATTTGGTCAGATTCCAGTCCTTAGAAATCAGCAGCAGTGCAGAGGAATTATCACTATTACTAATATTACTATTAGCATCATTATTTTCCTATCTGTCCACCATGACTGTGCTTCATTTTTAGGGGAAAAATAAAAGTGCAGCTAAAATATGCTCCTATGCAAGTTTTTAAATATCATAAAAGAGTAAATCCTCATACTTTTTTTACCCCAAATTCCTCTGTTTGAAGGACAGGTTATCCCAGACACAGACCTGAACTCTGTTACCCAGGATTTCTCCCTTTCCTAATCTATCTACACAGAAAGCAGTTTTCTCTAATGAAACCAGAAAATGGCAGTGGCAATTACTGCACATCTAGAGCATGTTTTTAGCCTTTTTCCTTTCCCTGATGGTCCCAGACTCATGGTATGGGGAAGCTGATTTTTTAAATGTCATCGCTTTTGTCACTTTAAGTTCTATTAAGATTGGTTATTGACTTTATGTATAATTAATGGCTTCCAAAGTCCTACATTTTTACACATGATAAACCCTGGTGCTGAGAAACAAACAAATTCCTGTTGTTTATTGCCCTTCCCTCTTCCCCACCCAGGAGGAACAGAAGTCACTTGAACTAAAGCCCTACGGCCTCTCCCATGAACGTGTCTGGATGTTTCTCACTTAGGTTGATGTGACAATTATTAGATCTGGCACATATAAACACAAAAAGCAAGAGGCATTAACAGGTCTATTCACCAAGGGTTCTGCACCCTTTGCACAAAAAAAAAACCCCTTAAATAAAAGTAACATGCCTAAATTGTGTAAATGTCAAGGTTTTCTCATTCATTAATTCCCCTCTCTTTGACGTGCAGTGCTCCCAATTCTGTCTCTGCTCAATGGAGAGGTGCTGGGCTGATAAAAACTGACTCTTCCTGGCACATTCCTGGTCTCACAAAGGATGCAGGCTTGGACCATGATCCAAAAATGCACTTATGTGCATTGCACCTACAGAGAAGCATTTGTTTGGAGCTCATTTCCCCCTGCCCCGAGGGGACTGACAGCCACAGCGTTTACCACACAGGGCTGGGAACAGCTCTGCGATGTCCTCCTGGTGCCCCACTGCATCTGAAGGGAAGACAAAGCAAAAGTGGAGAGAAAAGTTCTGTTTTCCCACCTTTGGGCTGGTCTGGAGAGTTTTGCCCCTGAGACAGAGGGTCACTCTGGCCATCCCACCCACAGAGGAGCAGAAGCTTTGCTGGTACCTCCCCACTTTCTGCAATCTCCACCCTTGCAGGAGTGACAGCATGCCAGAGGGGAGACCACAGGCCCCCTGTTTATTGCAATTCTAACTGCAGAGGTTGTCCTCTGCCATGATCTTAGTCTCTGCCAAGCCAGGCAGCAACAAAGACTGCCAGGATTCCAGGACTGAGTGAAAAAGCCTTTGGCTTTGACCTGGACAACTGGTACCTTGAAGGATTTTGTGGAGATGGAGGGGGGCCTCTTCCTTTTACAGGGAAGTGATGAGCTCTTTCTTGCACACAATGTAAAAGAAAACTTGTCTGTGAATGGTCTCTTTCTTTGGGGGAATTCAGTTTCTATAGCCAAATGATCTTTTTATGTATCAGAAAAATATCTGATGCTTTCAGTCACAGAACGACAAAATGGTTTGAGTTGGAAGGGACTTTAGGGATCATCTCATTCCAACCACCACAGGAAGGAAACTTTTCACTGAACCAGGCTGCTCAGACCCCAAACAATTCCATATAACCTCTACAGAAACAAAACCCCCTGTGCCTAAAGTCCTTAAATCCACCCAGAACACCTGTAATTAATTGTCTGACCAGCAACAGCTTTAGGAGGACAGTGAGGAAAGATAGGCAGACGCTCCACCCACAGCAGATTTCATCCCCCAAACCCACCTCTGTGGCGGTGTGAAGTCACTCTCCTGCTCCTGCCTTCCCCCCAGTCCCGTCAGTGGCGCGTGGCGCTGGCACAGATGGCGGCTGTGGCACAGGCAGAGCGTGCCAGCTGTCGGGACACAGGTGCGGATGCTCCCGCTCGCTGCTCTCTGGAAACCAGACCTCCAGGAGCCAGGCTCCAGCAAGAGAAAAGGGACATCGCCCACATTTCCACTTCTTAGCTGCTGAATAAAAGATCACGAGCGAAAGCGTCTCTTAAAGGCCATTCTGCACAATGCTTGAGTTGGTAAGTTATCAGAATTTTGTCACAGTAAATAGGTGACATATTGTTGCAGCCATTATTGTGCACACTTGACACACAGATCCGTCCATAAAGCAATTTGAGGGCAAGGCACCAGCTATGCAGGCCCTCGTAATCCAAATATCTACCTTATCCCAAATGGCACAGGAGCTGCCCACATGTCCTTTATGGGGGTGAAATATGGAAATAAGCAGGAGGAAATCCAAGACTCATCATCGCTTGGGGTTAACATCACCTCAATTGCATGGTGATTTTCAAGTGACTGATGTTTATTTTCAAATCCATGGCTCTACAGATTGGAGGGAAGTCACTGTGGGCTGTATTTATCAGTGAGTGACAGGAGTGATGCCATCAAAAACCAACTCCCATCAGCGATGTAAGACTCTCCCATTTCCTTTCAGCACTATCGACAGCTATTCTCCAACGCTGAGCTGCCGGGATGTCAAACACACTCATTGATTAGGAATGGGGAATTATGGAAAAGCCCTTCCACCATCCATCAGGGTTTTTATCAGTAGCTCAGCCCTTGGCTTTTAGACAGCGTGAGAATGCTCTGTCTCTGTGGGAATCGGGAAAACAAGAGTTGGGAGCCGCCGCCAGCTGGAATCCAGGGAAAGGCACCGTGCCCCAGTCATGGCTGCTGGGGTGATTTAGGGCTCTGGCTGCTCGGCTCTGCCAAATGAAAGGAGCAGAGGTCAGGGAAGGCACACAAGGGAAAGAAAGGTTTGGTGGAGTCACAATTTTACAGCAAATTTTCATCAAAGAGGAGCAGCCGAAAAGAAAGGGGCAACACGAGAAAGGTGGTGCAGATAAAGCAGCCTGATTCTTCCTACGCCTCCCATGAATATCTGGATGCCAGCTGAGCTGTGAGGATGCTCAGGGGTTTTGCCAGGGATGTGAGATTTCTCTTGGTTTCCCTGGAAATCCTGCCTTTCAAAGGCAAATTGGTGTTTGCTCCTCTTTTTCCACGTTGCTTTCTGTACACAAATACAGAGCAAAGCACCCCAAAAATGGATACCAGGACAGTCATAACAAGACCCACAGAATCTTGGAATCACAGAATTGTTTAGTTTGGAAAAGCTCTCTAAGATCTAGGCTTCCAGTGCTGCCAAGGCCACCGCTAACCCTGTCCCCAAGTGCCACATCTATAATTTTTTAAATTCTTCCAGGGATGGTGACTCCCCTATTTCCCTGAGCATGTGGCTTTAGATTTCTCCAGCAGTTAATATATTCCAGGCTATTGCCTGGTCAAGGCTAAACTTTTGTGCACAGATAAAGGTTTATCCAGAACTTCAGGCAATCCATGAACCAAGCCTAGGAAAATACCTAGGAAAATACATAAAAAGCTGTGAAATGTTGAAGAAAACACCACATCTCACTTCACCTGAACAGGGGTGCAGGGATAAAGCATATCTAAATCCTTCCTCTCTGGTCTGGTCTCCATCGTGGTCCTCCTCATCTAAAACTGCAGCTCTATGATAAAACCACCAAAGCCAACATGAGAAGGACTTTACTGAGCAGTTTTTAAATTAATTGTTTTTGTTTATTTTCTGGGGGAGTTGAGTAGTAAGTCTTCACAGAAGCTGAAGAAAGATAAAAATGCTGAAGACTTGCTGCCTTGTGGCACCCATGAATACCAGGAAAAAGTAGGAGCATGTCTCCAAATGGGATAGCAAAACCCAGCCTGATGGAGTGGCTCACATGGTCTCTTGGCTGCTCCATGCAATACCTCCTTTGTTTGCTCCTAGCACAGCTATTTATATCACACACTCAACTGAAAGGCAGGCAGCCAAAGGTTTGCTTTTTAGGGTTAGTTTGGGCAAACGCCCAAACCTCTGGATGCTGAACTCTCCAAACCACCAGGGTTTGCAGAATTAGGTTAGAAATCACACACAAATGGGCTTTCTCCAAAATCATTTTTGCACTCCATTTGTAACAGAACCAGTCTCTTGACATGTTTTTATATTTTCCTATCAAGATCTAACCAGGATATGAAAGCATTGAATACTAATGAAGAAAAAAATTGACAAGTTAATGTTGCCCAACTTGATTGGAAATACAGTGCAAGAAATAACGTTGCCTCATGCTGCAGTGGAGGGAATTCCTCCTTCACTTGGGAATATGGTGTTGGATCTGGAGGTAAGGTATCAAAAATAGATTTCATTTTAATTAAACAGATTATAGAGGTATTAATAGAGGGGAGAGATCCTCCTGGAAAGAAGAGAAATGGCAGCTGAGACAAAAGAAATGTCATGAACAGTTTGTTCCAGGGGATTCTGTAAGCCCAGAGGTGCTCCAAGATCCCTGTGGGATAATGTCCTGCCTGTACAGAGGAGGACTTGGCCAGGATGGCCTGAGCTCACATTTCCAGGTTATTTTTGGCCCTGAAGACCTGATGTTCCACTTGGACCAATCCATCTTCATCGCTGGAGCAGGGAGAGTGATTCTGCCAGCGGGGACCGGGTCCTCTAACGCTCATCTGGGCAGTGCTGGGGAGCTCAGTGCCACGGCCCTCGTGTGCCAAGTGACCACCCAGCCAACTTGCCAGGCTCGGGCTGGCAGCCAGCTCCTGCCAGGCACATTCCCAGCTGCTCTGGCTCGTGTGGAGCAGCCAGAAATCTGAAGGAGACCACACAGAGCCCTTTGCCCGGAGCTGGAGGACGTGCACGTGCAGATCCTGAGCAGAGACAGATGATTCAAGGTGTGGTCTGGATGTTCTACCTTCCATACAGAAAAATTTGTGGAGGGTGGCAATATTTGGGAGGTAGGTTTGGGAGAAAGGAGCACAACTCCATCACCATCCAGACTCCTGCACAGCTGTTTGAGAAATAAAATAAGGCAAGCAGCATACTGCACAGGAAAAAAATCCTTAAAAATCTCCCTGAGGTTAAAGTATTATTCTGTATATGATTCTGAAATGTCTTTCTGCTTGAAAAACACCTAAAAAACACCTAAATGCTACATTTAAAGAGCAAAGGTTATTTCAAAAAACATGATTAATTAGTAAAACATTTTGAAAACTCTTCTATGATTTGTTCTACAATATTTCAAGCTGGGATATTCATTGAAACAAACCCTATGAATGGCTCTCTTTCGAATGACACAGCATTTTCCCCAAGGAAAGGTGTCATTCCGTATTCATCAGCCATCCCTATCCTGAAACACCATGAAGCCCCACCATATGGATCCCTGCACCCAGAGATGTCCTTCCAGACTGGGATTTTGCCTAGCAGGCAGCTGCAAAGCAGTTGTTGTTTTATTCTCCCACCAACATCTTTCACATTTGTGTTGCATCCTACAAAAATTCTTGTTTTCCCTCTGTTACAAAGACCTGGATGCAGGAATTGAGTTGAAACTCTTAGACAAGGTACAGATGTACACATTAGCCCACTGCATCCATTCTCCTTATTAAATATGAGGACCTGTTTTATATATTTAATCTTGATTTAGTTAACATTTCAAGTGAAAGACAAAATGCTTCATGTCTCCCTTAATAATAGATGTAACCAAGCAATATCTAGTAATACAGAATCGTGTTGCTTTTTAATCAAACTCTATTGTTTCTTCTTTTAAATTACAGATGATATGTTCCTTCCCAATTTGTCACTCAGCAATGCAGCAATTCCACAAAAACGCCTATTTTTAAAAAACCCTGAGAAACATCTTGTAATATTCATGCAGCAATGCTGTGTCTTTTTAAACTTTCACTACCTGTGTATTTTAAAGTATTTTTCCCAATGCCCTTGCTACCTAATTTGAGAAACAAATCCACAGTCCCGAGCAAAACTGAAGGTGGACATATGTGTCCTTGTCTAGTCACTAATGTCCACTATTCCCATGTATTACAGTGGTTTATCAGCTCCCTCCTTTAAAGAATTTGACAGGAGCTTTTTGCCTTTGGCAATCCAGTTGCAGTCTCATTCTACATCTGTTTTGATTGTCAACCTAATTCTGAGAGCAGTCAAAAACCTAGTCAGATCTCTCATGAATATCTTGGCAGGTTATGGCTTATTTAGGCTACGAGTAGCTCTGTTGGAACAGCATCCAAATATACTACAGATTGACTCACACAAATATAAATCCCTCAGTGTTCACAATTCCTTCCTGCAAACAATTAGGAAAATGCCTCGTTGAGCAAAGATGCAAATAACAGTCTGCAGCACCTCCACCAGGTTGTGCCCTGGCTTGTGCTGAGCCTCCCTGCCTGCCTCAGTTTCCCTCCTTCCCTGCCTTCTTCTTTGCCTGCTTCTCTGTCTCCATCCTGATTCTTTGCCTCCATCCCTGTTTCCCTACCTTTTTGTCTTTCTCCCTCCCTCCCTGCCTGCCTCCTTCCCTGCCACCCGGCCTCAAATTCTGCCTGTATTCCTGCATCCCTGATTCCATCCCTGTCTGCCTCCCCACCTCCATCTCTCCATGCTTTGCCTCCCTGCTTCCTTCCCTGCCACCCTGCCTCAAATTCTGCCTCTATTCCTGCATCCCTGTCTCAAATCCTGCTTCCATGTCTACCTCTGCCTGCACCCCTGTCTCCATCCCTGCACTCCTGCCTCCGTCCCTGCACCCCTGCCTCCATCCCTGCACTCCTGCCTCCATCCCTGCACCCCTGCCTCCGTCCCTGCCTCTCTGCCTCCATCCCTGAACTCCTGCTTCCATCCCTGCCTCTCTGCTTCCATCCCTGCCCTCCTGCCTCCATCCCTGCACTCCTGCCTCCATCGCTGCACCCCTGCCTCCATCGCTGCACTCCTGCCTCCATCCTTGCCTCTCTGCCTCCATCCCTGCACTGCTGCCTCCATCCCTGTACTCCTGCCTCCATCCCTGCCTCTCTGCCTCCGTCCCTGCACTCCTGCCTCCATCCCTGCACCCCTGCCTCCATCCCTGCACTCCTGCCTCCATCCTTGCCTCTCTGCCTCCATCCCTGCACTGCTGCCTCCATCCCTGTACTCCTGCCTCCATCCCTGCCTCTCTGCCTCCGTCCCTGCACTCCTGCCTCCATCCCTGCACCCCTGCCTCCATCCCTGCACTCCTGCCTCCATCCCTGCCTCTCTGCACTCCTGCCTCCATCCCTGCACTCCTGCCTCCATCCCTGCCTCTCTGCACTCCTGCCTCCATCCCTGCACTCCTGCCTCCATCCCTGCACCCCTGCCTCCATCCCTGCACTACTGCCTCCATCCCTGCACCCCTGCCTCCATCCCTGCACCCCTGCCTCCGTCCCTGCCTCTCTGCCTCCATCCCTGCACTCCTGCCTCCATCCCTGCCTCTCTGCCTCCATCCCTGCACTCCTGCCTCCATCCCTGCCTCTCTGCCTCCATCCCTGCACCCGTGCCTCCATCCATGCACTCCTGCCTCCGTCCCTGCCTCTCTGCCTCCATCCCTGCACCCCTGCCTCCATCCCTGCACCCGTGCCTCCATCCATGCACTCCTGCCTCTATCCCTGCACTCCTGCCTCCATCCCTGCACTCCTGCCTCTATCCCTGCACTCCTGCCTCCATCCCTGCCTCTCTGCCTCCTTCCCTGCACTCCTGCCTCCATCCCTGCACTCCTGCCTCCATCTCTGCACCACTGCCTCTATCCCTGCCTCTCTGCCTCCATCCCTGCCTCTCTGCCTCCATTCCTGCCTCTCTGCCTCCATCCCTTCACCCCTGCCTCCATCCCTGCCTCTCTGCCTCCATCCCTGCCTCTCTGCCTCCATCCCTGCACCCCTGCCTCCGTCCCTGCACTCCTGCCTCCATCTCTGCACCCCTGCCTCCGTCCCTGCACCCCTGCCTCCATCCATGCACCCCTGCCTCCATCCCTGCCTCTCTGCCTCCATCCCTGCACTCTTGCCTCCATCCCTGCACCTGTGCCTCCGTCCCTGCCTCTCTGCCTCCATCCCTGCACTCTTGCCTCCATCCCTGCACCCCTGCCTCCATCCCTGCACCCCTGCCTCCATCCCTGCACTCCTGCCTCCATCCCTGCACTCCTGCCTCCATCCCTGCCTCTCTGCCTCCTTCCCTGCCTCCCAGTCTCATTGCCCATCTCCCTTCACCCCTGCCTCCCTCCCTGCCTCTCCCGTGCCGCAGCCTCAGCTGCACGCGGGCTGAGCTCTCCTCCAGCTGCAGCAGCAGCAGCAGCAAGGTGAAACGCGGGAGCTCTTCAGGGAGGGGAGAGCAAATTAAAGCTCACTGCAGGAAAGTTGTGCCCCTGGCACTCTGCTCATGCAACAGCTGCAGATACAACAACGATCATCTGACATTCTGACATATACGTTGAGCAAAGCAGCGAGCGAGCCAATGCCGACACAACCTCGCGCAGGGCTCCGAGTCCCAGCCTTGAGCAAAACAGGTGTATGACATCCTGTTGCCAGTCTTCAGAGGTTATGGGTACGAGGAGAGACATCTGAGAGAGGAGCAGATGAAAATAACAAAGAAGGTTAAGGCTCGGGTTGACAAGCTCATTGATAATGTTTTAGATGGAACAGACCTGCACGTTGACTACAAATTGCTCCTAATGTCTCCTGTAGACTGCAGGCCCCAGTCGAAGTGAAAATGGGCTCATTCATTACTTTCTGCGAGCAAATTTCTGCAAAAAGGAACCACGGCGACCCAGAAACTCCAGATGTCCTTCGAGGCCGAGGCTGCAGAGCTGTCTTGGTGCCAGAGCAGCAGCATTATGTTGTGCGGCCTTCAGGCTTCCGTGTAAATAAACAGGAGCAATGAAATCCTTTAGTAAATATTTTTGAATTTGGTGGAAAATCCTGTTGCAGCATTTTGCTTTTTAATGTTCTGAGACTAATTGATTATCTAATAGGAGGCAAGGACACTGCCAGGAAAGGCATCGCTCTCGTGTTAGCATCCAGGACGTGGCTCTTTGTGAAATTTCACTGGGAAAAAAATTACATTTGGAGAAGAATTTTAAATCCAGTCTTCTAAATTTTCGCATTCTAGACATTATGGCCCAGAAACAGCACATGGGCTGCCATTCCTGGAAGTTCATTGCTTCAAGTCACATAGCTCCCTAGGCTAATCAGCCTTCACTAAGTTGCCTTATTTTGGGGAAAGAAAACACGTATTAAAGTGAGGCCATGTCTCCATAAAAGATGCTCGGAAGAGCACTGTTGGATATTAAAGTTAGCATCTGCTATTGTCTGGTTAACAATTGGCAATTACCATTAGTTTCCACTGTGGCTGATGGAGTCACAGATGGCTGATTGAGTCAAGTAAGTGCACTTATTCCTATGGAGGGGTGTGCTGTAGCAGGAAAATACTTACACTCACATCACACGCAATCCAGGCAGAAAGTCATGAGACAGCTTCCAAAAAGTCACTTCCAGCTTGTCTGGCCTGTTTGAGATAAATCCCAAAAGATGCTGTAAAGAAAGGCTGTAAAACCAGAAAAAAATAGGATCTAAACTGCAGTCAGGGGTTAATACACACAGAGAAAATCAATTTATTGTGACCTGCAGAGGTACCACTGTCATTACAGGTAAAGCTGTTGGGAGAAATTTGGGTGGCTTCTGTTCTTTTTTAATAAAACTGGCTTGCTCTGCAGCACATTAAAAACATTCTGCTAATCACAATTTATCATGTTTAGTGCAAAAATCTTCATCACTTGGTTTGCATGTCCTTAATTAAAGATTTAATAAGTAGACAACTGTTTAAACACAGTCACTTTGCCCATTAACATCATGTACCTTGGTTTGATTGACCACCAATAACTGCTAATACATTGTGCCATTCCATAAGGGGACTTTTATGCTTCTCATAATTCTGAGGGATTAAATTCAAATGTGCCTTTCACATCTGCATGCTGGAATTCTGAATTCCTGAGAGTTTTTACCTGGTGTCTGTTGCACTTTTTTCACCTGACTAGATCTTGAGATTTCTCACTGTTGCCATGGCTCAAGGGATGTCCTCAACTGAAGGACTGAGACAGGAGTTTTCCCATCAGGAGCATCCCAACCTTGCCCTACCCAGAACCAGTCCAACAGCCACCCAGCACTTAAAGATATTTAAGAATACCCAATTCCTGGCATTGCCAATGGGAGGCAGACAACCTCCAACCTCCCAGCTTAAACCAGTGTTTGGTGTTCCCACCCCAGGTGGCACCACTGCTCCTGTTGCTGTGAGATCCAAGCTTTGCCAATATCTCCCACGCCAACCACAGCCACTCACAATTCCTGTAGCATCAAATCCTGCTCTTATCCTCCCCAGAATACTTTGAGGATTATGATCACTTTCCTTGAGCCAGCGCGAGAGGATCAGCTGAGCTTGAAACAACTGCAGACGGCACAGGAGAGTCAGAGGCTAAGGCCACCAGCTGGCTTTTGACCATCTCAGGGGAGTTTGGATCAGGTCCTGAGTAAATCCCAGGTGTGTTTTGCTTTGAAAAAATTTTCCAAGATTAGTTTTCCAGTCCTATTACATCTTCAGAGACTCCAGACATTATTGGATGTGAAGATGTTCATAGCAGGGATTTGGAACTAGGTGATCTCTAAGGTCCCTTCCATCTCAAATCATTCTGTGATTCTATGTGGAGACCTAGAAATAATTAAAAAAAATTTAAAAAACCAAACCAGTGAAACTCCTTTGTCTCTATCTTATTTCTGACAAGCATTTTCAAAACACCTTTGCCAATCAGTCCTGAAAAAGCAGCATTACCATTTCCTGCAAAACTCTCTCCAGGGTGAGTTTGCAGCACGCCTTGCACAGGGAGAGGATGGGGCGAGGACACATCACACCCACGGCAGGGGCTGTGAGAAGTGATTTTGGTGCACTTAGCTCAGTGCCTGGGCTCCCTGGCAGCTCAGAAATGCCCGATTTGGCAGCGAGCTCAGCCTTTGCTCGCGAGGCGCGTGGGGAGCACGGCTGAGCGGTTCCTCCCTCGCCGCTGCCTCCCTTCCCTCCACACTTCATTCATTACCAAAAAAAAAAGGGAGAAAACCCCAAAATCAGGCTGATTTTCGAGCTATCCCTCCCATTTCTGAGGACGACTGCCAAGGTAACACGCAGATGATTTTTCTTGGCATCTTTATTTTTCGATGATGTTTTTTCAATGCTTAGCATTAAGCTGAAATATTGTTTGCCAGGGATCACTGCCCATCAGGTGCTTTATTACAGATGAAATTAGATTTCTTTACAGTTGCACTGGAAGAGGAGAGAGGGATAATGTGAGTAGCTTTTTAAAACTGACAGTCCTTTCAGCAAAGCAGGAAAAAACACACTGCCCCTCCCTGATAAAAACTGTTTCCCTTATCTTTCAAATTAAAATTTGATTTAAACAAACAAATGAATGAATAAATAAATAAATAAATAAATAAATAAATAAGGGGGGAAAAACAGCTTAATGTATTTATAGTACTGGAAATATATTTTTTCCAGCATGGATATTTTTATTCCTACAGATTTAACCATTGGTTTGCTTGGTTTCACTCAGCGAGCAGCAGCAAAAAAACCCCCGGCTTTATACAAGAGGATATTTCCAAGGACTAACTTCTCCTGGGAGAGGGGAGGAAAAAAAAAAAAAAAAAAAAGCAATAACACAACCCTAAAGGTAAGTTTTGGGAACATTTGGTGCCAGTAAGACAAAGCTCGTTGCCGCGGTGCCCGGCGCTGGCAGAATTCCACGCGATCCCGCCCGGTGCTCCGCTGCGCATCCTTCTCCTGCGCAGGGAAGGCACAATAAACCAGCCAACATTGGCTCCCACACAAAACATGTTAACTTTGGGACATGCCAGGCAGCTTCCCAACCCGTGTACGCTTTCAAAAGGGCAGATTTATTTTCAAAGGAAACTCCTTTTGCATGTTTCTCTCTGAAGCCGCTTTAAAAGGGTTTGGTGAGGTCTGGGTGGGGTTTTTCTGAGGGGGGGGCAGGTCAGAGATATTTTTTTTGGTCTTTAATCCAGCAAAGAAACCTAAATTTTGCACCTGCATAACGCTAAAGGCAGAGGCTGGATAAAGCTGTGAATTGTTTAACAGCCAATCTGGAGAAGGAGCAGCGCTCAAAAACATAATACCTCTGGAAGGCTGGAGGCAAGATTCATTTAAACAGTTTTCACTGTCATCGATGTCACCAATTTGAAGCTTGTCTTGTTTACCGGATGAAGGTTTCACACTGTGTCAATGTTCTGCCAGGATTCGGCATTAAAATGAGCAGTTAGTACAAGTCAGCCATAAACATGGCAGATCTGTTAGACTGGCAGAAGCCACCGCGAGCTCCCTGGTGCAGCTTTTAAGCACTTGGCATGCTGCTAGCTCAAACTGGAGAGGGGGCTGTGAGCATCATTTGGGCCTGAGTGCAATGCACTTGAAATAATTACTTTAATCAGCAAAAGTTAATTACTTTAAATCATAAATTAATGGCGGAGCATTTGGCAGAGCCTGATGTGTGTGGCGAAGCTGTCAAGCAAAAATCACAGGTGAACCTGCGACCCTGTCTCAATATCACTGGATGAAAGAAAGGAGCTCACCTACTGTGCGTGCCACTTCTGCCACATTAAAAAGAACTCTTTGTAACAGGAGAACAGCCACCTTAAACTGTCACCTATAAAAAAGGGACTATAAACAAGCAGATTGCTGCTAAGCAGGTGCTGCTGGAGGAGTTGGCCCTTGATAATAATAAGATCTTAAAATGGCATCTGCCTTTATTTTATAGCACAATTGGAAAGATGGTTAAAAGTAATAAACCCAGCTGATATGTTTTATGAGTTAGTAGTTAGCAGTGTTTGTGGGGGAGGGATTCAAGATTTGGTGGGGGGATGCGGAAGACTGGGAGCAGCTTGATTTGGCTTTCAGGGGAAGGGAGAGGGTGCGGGGAGCGGGGCTGGGCTGTGGCTCCGTGTCCCCAGCCCCACGGTCCTTAGGCTGCATTTCTTATTTCACCTGACAGCCACTTCCAATTTGAGGCAGCATCATGAAAGAGCCTAGGAAAGCAATGAAAACCCTTCTGCAAATCCATCCTTTACACCTGCTCCTTAAGGAAGAGCCCACGCTTAGCATGGCTCAGTTTTATGTCATTGTTTAGGGAGACAAGGTGTGTTTCATTAAAAAACACTTGGACTATTTACCCATTAAAAAAATACATAACAAACAGATTTAAAATAAACAAGTTTAGAAGAAACAACTGCAAAACTTTGTTAATGAAAAGAGGAAGATAAGGCAAGGCTATGTAGCCACCACACTGAGCTCTGAGATCATTGAATCAAGTCCTGAAATTCAGAAGAGAGGAAGAGCAAAGAATGCCTGGCGAATATTGAAATTGGAAAATTAACATTTAGGAAAATAATATATAGTTAAATCATTAAAAAAAATATTTGGTTTCTTTTGGGGGAAAGGGAGAACATTTGGAATTAAGGCCATGAACATATTCATGTTTAGGGCCATCCATGTATTTAATAGACATATTAAATATTGGTATAAATTCCAATACATCAAATATAATTCATTCCTTAAATTAACTTTAATTAGAGAATCCAGAAGAGGGGAACAAGCTCTGGGTACCTCAATACTCTGAATTTTTTTAGGGTGATCCAGCAATCCCAGTTCCATAATACCAGCTCATTAAGGGCACCTTGCAGTCTGCTCAGAGCTGTCTATGACACCTAAGAAGAAAACAAAGGTGAAAAAGTGTTATGGACTGTATTCAATTCTATGAAGTATTTCCACGAAATACATCAGGATAAAATTTACTTTTTTTTTTACTGGTACCAGTGAAAACCCCTTTATCTCCCATCCAACCTCCTGTCTCATAAAAAGCCACCAAAAAGGAAGAAAGGCTTTGCAGAGCATCTCTCAGATGTCCCCTACCTCTGCCATGTGCTCTGAGTGCAGTCCTGGTGACCTTGGCTTGGAGAATTCCACCAGGAAAGATGTCTTAGACCCTCCAGTCATCCCTCCCATCACTAACCTTCACCCACTGCTCCTTGGAGAATCCCCAGGGCTTTGGCTTTGGGACTCAGGGTGTGGAGCAGTCACCTGAAGCCAGAGGGGGATCCTGCAGATTCATTGCATTTTAAAATACTGAGTTTTTAAACTTTTACTTCAGCTGGGAGTGACAAATTCCTAAATTTGTATAGGGCTGATGTTCTGCCTCTTTCTGGTGAACCTCAAAAATACTGAGCCAGATATCCAAAGCCTGAAACTGCTTTTTTTCCTCAAAACTCTACTGCAATTTTGTCCCTCTCCAGTGTGGAAGAGGAGCCATCAGGAACTTCTGTTGCCATCAGCACTGTGGAAAACTGTTGATTTAGGCTGTGCTGAGGTTTGCTCTGCAGCTCAATAACTCACAAGTGTCCAAATGAGCTCTGCATTGACAGCATTATTGGTGCCCCTGCTAATCCTACAAAACACACCAAACTATAGAGCAGCATTTTGATTAAATTCCTCAACTTTCCATGATCCTAGATGCTGTTTTATGCATGACCTTGAATGCACATAACCAGAAATTTTCAATTCACAGAGACCTTCTCTTTGCAAAATATGGTAAGTGCATCAGGAGTGGATGTCTAAGTAACAGCATCCAAAATTTAATCAAAGATTGCCTTGGACAACTGCAGAAAGTCAGGCTTTCCCTCAGTGAGATAACTTGCCAGAATACTTATTGCAGAGGTTGCCAGAGAGGTGACTGAATACACAGGCTGAAATTACTTCCCTGGGCTTTCCTTTGTTTCACAGAGGTGCTAAAGTTTTTAATATTACTGTTTATTACAGATGTCCTTTTAGTCTGCAGCACCTCGGGTCAGCTGTGGTGGATCCCAGGGCTGGGACCTCCAGTGGTGCTGAGGAGAAAACATCCCCTTAAACTCCCTGAAAAAAGGGTATCAAAGATTTCCACAACCCCAGAGCAGGGAGGAAACTGCACAGACAGTGCCATGGGGAGCAAGGAGTGGGGGCTTTTCCCCAGCAAAAACAGAGGCCCTGGGGGAGATTTAAGAGGGAGTCACTGCCACCAGTACAATCACCAGCTTTTCTACATAAAATAATGAAGGAAATTTAATTGTTCAACTACTACAATTAAGTCATGGCAGCCCAGCCTTGGGTGCCACACTGAGCTCTGCCCCACGGCTGGTCCAGCCAGCGCCTCCCTAAAAGTAGCAGATCCAGTTTTTCCATCTCCAGGACAAAACAGCCTCAAAGCACCAAGCTTAGTCTGGAAGGTGTTAGCAAATCCAAGGGAATTTGGATTTCTTTATGAGCTCCTCAACGCATAAAATCACTCATGCTCTGCAAGAAGCTGGTCTACTCATCTGGCGCAGAACTCCCGTGTGCAAAAGCTGTTTGGAACAATAAGCTGGAACGCAACAGTTTGTATTGTGAAACACCAGATATCTTTGATATTTACATCTGCTGGCCCCAAATCTCTGCTCTGCACCCCTTTTCCCAGGCCATGTCCCTGGCAGGAGCTCAGCACACAGTGGCACTGATGTGCAGGGCCAGGCAGCTGCCAAAGCACGGCGGCATCGGAGCACACAAACCTTCCAGCCAGCAGGCACCACCAGGAGCAGCAACCTGCAGGGACAGGGAGCGTGGAACTGTGCTCTTTCACAGTCATTCAGGGATGTTTCATCCACTTCTTTATTAGTATTCCACCCTAAACACACACTGAAGCAACTGGATGCTAAGGAAGGATGGACTTAACAGAGCATTCATTTTTTTTTTTAATATTTTTTCGTCCTCAGCACCCAGGCTGTTTCAAATTAAAGAGAATCCAGCTTCAGGAGTCGGTGCTATTTTAATCATTCCAATGTGTCCAGTACAGGAGATGAACTCAAAAGGTGAATATTAAAAGTAGTTGTGGAATTCAGTCATTTCACGAATGAACACATAATAGCCAAAGGCAAAACTGGAAGGCAACTTCACTTCCAATCAGTGTTTTCATTTTATTGAAACCAGATTGGAATTCCTGGAAAGAAGCCTACATATCACATCTTTAATACTAATTTTCATATACTCCAGTAAAACTGTCAGGGTGAATCAGTTGTTGAAGAAAGCTTCCTGTATAATTTACAGATGTACCTCCCCGTAGCCTGCGATCCCGTCCTGAATCAGAAATGTGGTTTTGATCACGCTCACAGATTTCCTCTCACCTGTGCAGGTTTGCCTCGGCTCTAATTTGCTTATTAAAATGGGATGTTTTATGGCAAAGCTGGTGATAAAAGTGAGCCAGCTGCTGTGTTCCAGCCAGGCTGTACATCCCCACATACACCTCGCAGAGGAGCTGCACGTCTGAACACAGACCCACAACCCCAAATCCACCTTCCCAGCATGGAGCAACCCCAGGAAACCAAACCACTCTGTCTGCTTGATGCAAACACCTCCCAAAAAACCATCAAAGAATCGATAAGTGGCATTTCCAAGGGGAGATAACCACAACCCTTGGATGGAGGCTGTAAGAGCCTTTCCTCCTCAGCCCCACCACAAAGCCAGCACTGTGTGTTTGAAGCGGGGGCCAGCGGGGCTGGGTGGCCACCAGCCACAGAGGTCGCTCCGTTTTGCACTGATAGCTGCTCTTTTTTGTTCCCCCACGAGCTGCCAGGCTGCCAAATCCTCCTGCCAAATCCCTTCCCTGCAAGCTCCGAGAAGAAAGGAGGGTAAGAACACTCGGGATCTCCCCCCTGTGTGTTAATTCTCTCAAGTGCTGCATTATTCCCCCACTGAGAAGGAGGGATGGGGTCAGCAGTGGGATGTGGGGTTGTTGTAGGGTGGCTCCAGTTTTAGGAAGTGTCAGCACTTCCATTAAAGCTCCATTAATCTGGGGTTTGTAACTCATCTCTAAAAAATTTGCTCAGGCTGCAGGAATTTGGCAAACAAGGAGTGTGTTGTGGATTTTTGTTGTTATCCCCCCTCAGTTGTTAAAAAATCCATGGTTTGGCTGCTTCTGAAGCATCTTTTGACACGTGTATAAAATGTTTATTAGTTTTAGACATGTTTGGGCTTGTAAAACTCAAATTTATCTTCATTATTAAAAAATGAAATTTAAGGAAGCTGGAGGGCATCTCCAGAGACTTTGACACAAATCCTGACAAGGCCACGTTTATAAATAAGAGTTTCCTTGTCCCAGACCTGTCTCACCCATGTTCTTCACAAAACTGGGGATACTGCACTGGCACAGGGGAAATTCTTTGGGAAAAGTGAGGCAGCACCAGGTGAGTTGGTGAAGCCATGGACAGGAGGTGGTGGTGCATCTCACCCTGCTCCACAACTGGGAAAAGACCCCCTGACCCCATCCCCATACTCCAGCAGCACAGCCTCCAGCCACAGGTGATAGAAAAATCTGAGCAGGACATTGAAATCTGGTATTAAATATTGCAGTCTGTACTTAAACAACCTAATTGTGGGGGAGGAAGGAGAGAAAGTGCAGGAAAATAGCTAAGGAGCCAGTGGCTAACCAGCCAAATATCACATACAATGTGTTCCTTCAGCCAAAACCTCAATTTGGCTTTTTGGGGTGAAGATATGTTGTGTTCTGGCACTGGGAGTGGGGTAGTAGTGCCCTGGCATCCAACTCCCAGCACCTCAAAACAGCAGGATGCTGAACATCCCCACCCCAAAATAAACCAGAATATACCAAATCCAACTTCTCTTTGCATTTGAATTTCTGTCAGCACCATCTATTTCAACCCTTGATGCTTTTTGGGTTTTGTTCCAAAACATAGGATGATTTTCTTCTTTTCAGTATTAAAAAAAGTGCTTTAAAAATGTAGCAGCACAAGTGGGTTAATGCATGAGCCTCTCACCTCCAGAGATGTGGTTTCAAAGTCTGGTTGGGCTGTCACATCACGGGCTCAGGGCTCCCTGGCACGTCTGGCTGCAGCCATTCCATCACTGGGATAAAGGGATGGATTATCACAGGGCAAGGCTGCAGCACAACGCAAGAAATGAGGTTAGGAGTTACATAAACTTGGAATTTCCCAGTTAGACTCAGCTCTTTCTCCATCTAACAGCAGCATCCGTGTATTCAAAGTATATGGAAGTTGGGTGGAGGTGTTGTTTGCTTGACATCCTGATGGGATTGGGATTTTAAAAACACACATTTAGGTCATTCAGCCAGCAAAGCATGTAAACACACCCTGAGCTTCAAGGCTATGCTTAAAAAAATTGATATCTGATATATTTTAAATATTTATTGCTCATGTTGCATAATTAACTTGAAAGGTGATGTTTTTAAGGGTGCTGAGGCCCAGAGTTGTGCCTACACCTGGAGTTTGGGGTGTTGTGGAAGAAACTCTCTGAGCACCATAGGTGCATCACTGCACTCCCAGCCAATAACAATAATCCATATTTCCCTCTGGAGCTCTTCCCTGCAGGGTGGGATGAAAGTCCCAGTAGGTATCCAGCACTCCCTATGGAATGGGGAAAAAAAAAAAATAAATTGTTTATTTTTGTTGTGACAGAGAAAACCAAGAATTTTTAGCATCCACAGACAATTATCAGGCTTGTCTCTCATTGCCTGATTCTGCCTTTTCCCAAACCCAGACTTACAGATTGATCCCAAGGGATTGCTTCCTCTAGAGTCCTCCAGACATTCCTCTAGAGTTCCTCCTGGAAAAGTCCAACACAAACCCCAATTTTCCTACTCATGCTTCTAATTAAAATATCCCCATGTCTAGCCTGCATCAACCATATCCATCCTTATTCTGCATTGCTGCCATCCCTCTGAACAGCTCTTCCTCAGGATTTTCAGACTTGTATGAGTAGAAAATTGGCCTTTCCAGCACCTCTTTTTTTTTTTTTTCCAGTGTTGCAGCAACATCAACTATGAGCAGCTGTCAGTGAATGGATAGAAACTCAAATTAAAATTATACTACATGAGGAAAAACCCCATCAAACCCAAATCCTTCAAAAGGCACAGACCTGGAAATTTGCCTTAAACAAGGAAAAAGGTAAATACTGATTTAAATGTCTGTTAAATGCAACAGGAAGTATTTTGCTTCCCAAATTTCCCATTTCAATCTGTGAGATCTCTCTGTGTTTGGTCTCTTTTCATACTTTTCCTTCTCAGCAGGTCCCATCATTTCCCAACAGCCCTGGGTGGGTGGATGGTCCCTCCAATCTCACAGGACAACTATTTCCTTTTTGGTTTCGCTGAACTATGTCACAGATCAAAAAATGTCACAACTGCATTTCAAAAGATGAAGATTTTTTGTCTCTGTCTCCCTTAAAATTTTAACAAAGTGATATGAAACTTTTCAACTTTTTTTCTGTGGGTGATACTGAGTTATCAGTGTCCAGCCCACAATCCCCTGAGGAAGGCAGGGACATCTCCAGCAGCAATCCAAGGGCATTGGGTGAGCAAAGCCCTAAAGACCTTCTGAAGTAACCAGAATAAAAGAAGAAACAAGAATATTTCAGTATAATAATGCAGAAATTACAGAAAACCTCAGAAGTTTAACACAAATCTCTAATCTACAAGCATTCACATCAGAGTTTCCTGCAGCATTTTCATTTCATCAAATCATAAAAAAGGAACCCAAACCCAGGAGGGACCAAGAAACAGAGAGGAAGCAGAGTCCAAGGTTCCATTTGAGTATCAAAGCTCATAAAAGGGTTAAATGGATGGATCCTGGGAAGCATAAAGCAGAGATAAAGCTTGGGATCCTAAGTACAAACTGAGGACTCCCCTTTCCTGGCAGAGCACCAAACCAGCAGATCTGTAACTTCCAGCATCTTTTCATCACTGTGGAAACCTGGATTCCACCAGATGAGGCTTCCTGCTGAAACAGTTGTCATTTTCTTGGAGGCTCTGGAAGCAGAACCAAAAGCCACTTCAGTGTGGATGGGAGGACTGGGGAAGGTGGTGAAGGAATAACTCAGGAAAAAAAGAAAAGCATGGAAAGCAAAGAGGAATTTCTTAGTTAAAGCCTTGTTCCAAGTGCAGTGTCAGATTTTCTTACCTGCATTTTGGAGAAGCAGCAACTCCCATTCTTTCTGCTTTCCTGGGAGACAAAGAGGACTCTGGTCAAGGAGTGGAGGTTGGTGCTGCATTTGTGCCAGGATGTGGCAGGGAATGTCCTCCTGCTCCAGCTCAGTTCCAGCCCTGCCTCAGAAGGTGATTCCTCATTCGCCAGGGAAGTGTCACTGGAGGACACCAAGTGCCTTCCCCAGGGAGTGATCTGGAGGACTCTCCCCAGTGGGAAGTGATCCATTGGGATGAAGGGATGTGCATGAGCCTGACAGCATCTCCCAGCTGGTCACACTTGCAGGATTCTTTTTTTTTTAAGGACTGAGAAGCTTTAGCAGCCTGTAAAATCCCTGTTACACAGGGCAGGGAAATGGGAAGGACACTCTGCCACCTTCACTGTGCCCTTCAGTGTAAATCACAAACCTCAAGAGCTGCTTCTTCAAAAATTCCAACTGGTTTTTCTCCCTTCATTTTGATTTCCAGTGCCTCAAGCAAACGAGCCTGGGGCTGGCAGCGAGCGCTGTGCCTTTTGGAGCAGGATGAGGAAAGCCTTTGTCCTGGCTCTGGAGGGCAGCCAGAGCAGAGGCCTGAGCAAGGAAAGACATGTGCCTGAAGAAGGCAATATTTTGTCATATTTTCCCCCTTTTGGTTAGTGTCCAATATCACATCTCGGGTCACCTGGTGCAGACAATGAAAAAGAAAATCCCACAAACACTGGGAATAGTTGCAGAAGGCCAGAAAGAAAAATAGAGGGGTGGGGGAGGAAATCAATTTTCCAAAAATAAAACCTTTCTCAAAAAGTGTATCCAAACAGCCAGAACTCAGCACTGTGAATAAAATTATCAGACCCAATAAATATTTTATGCTGCCATTCTATTTGCCAAAAAAAAAGAAGTTAATTTCTGAAGCAAAGTTGCTTTTTTTTTCATCTTTATTTTTAAACCCTTAACATAATGACTGAATGCCTAATATGAACTTGATAAATTTTTAAAAGCTTTCTTTGGGAAAAAAAAAAAAAAAAAATTCAAAGCTGAACTTGAGCAAGAGACCACAGGGAAGTGTCTAATCTTTAGTCGGACGCCTGGCACAGCCCCGCTCCGGCCGGTGCCAGCATTGCATTCTGACAGAACAAGTGTTGCATGAGATGTGAAGGATGACTCCGGTCTGCCGAAAAACCCTGGAGCAGGTGTTCCTCATCCTCATTTGCAATGGAGCATGGCCCCTGGCTCAGTGAGCTGGAGCAAATGCGCTGGCAGGCCCCATCATGTACCTGCGTGCTGAGATGCACTAATGATAATGGATGCAGGCCTATTAACCAGCCCATTTGTAATGGCACACAAGGCTGATTGCTCGGGGAGTGAGTCAGCGCCTTTCCAAGGGGAGCGGGGCATGCCGGGAACCCATGATCCTCCGAGCATCCCTCCTGCCCGCCCGGCTCCACGGCCCTGCTAGTCTTTATTTAATGCTACAAATGAATCCATGATCTGCTACATGATTACACACCGAGATAAGGCGCCGTGGGCTGCGGATCGGCGCCGGATCCGCGCGGGTTTGAGCGGTTCCCTGGTTGGGTTGGGCTTAATCTGAGAAGCGCCAACTCCACGGAAGAGTCAAGGGTCCGACAAGCACGCCTAAGCTTGGGGATTTGCAGAAAGCTGCTGCTGATCTTTGAGTGAATATTTTGGCGCATCTAGGGAAAAACATTCTGCTCGGCTTCTACCCTTCGTTGCCTGGCTTTCCTTGGGAGGGAAAATCCTCCAAGAATAACCTTTAAAAACACACACCAGAGCTTAATCGAGGTTTGTGTTGTTCTTAAATAACTCCTCTGATGCGTTTTATATAAACGACTCTTGCTGAAAAGCCAGTTCCCCGTTTGTGGAATAATGAGGCGGCTCAGAATGGACGCTCCTGTAAAAAGCACTCGTTAATAAATAGATCACATTACTTGTAGGTACTCCATTCCAGAGCCAGCTTAGTTAAACAGGCCTTGTCAGGCCAGAACATTGCAATCAGCAGAACACACTGTAATTATAATTGTAAACTCAAGGCCTGGATTTGCTGTGTTCTTGGCAAACCCCAATAAGCTGCTTACACTGCCGGTGCTGCAGCAGCTCTTTGGATTCCTCTGCAAAATGTGCAAAAGGGTTCTTTTGTTACTTTGTTAATTTTTTTTTTTTTTTTCCAAAATAGGTGGTTTGGTTGCCAATCAGCTCTAGCAGGCAAATCTCTCCAATAATTTTCCTTAATAAAACGCCCAGCAGACAACACATGGAAATTTATGAGAAAGATCAGCTCTTACCTGAAGTTCTAACAACCACTTTGTATTAGTGCAGTTCCCTCTGCAATGCTTCACAAATGAAGCTGTGTAAGCAGGAAAAAAAAAAAAAAAAAAGACAATTTGTGCACATAAATTCCTGCATCAAAATTATCTGGCCCATTCTGGTGGCTTTACACCACTCCAATAATGCAAACAACTAAAAATAAAGCTTAAAAGTTGATTTAATTAATTATTTGAATATCTTTATATCTAAAAGCAATTATATCCCACCAGGCAGATGCCTAATTTTTTTCCTGCTTTTCCCTTGGCAGTCAAAGATTTGAGTTTGAATCACCATTCAGCCAAAAAAAAAAAAAAAAGAAAAAAGAAAAAAAACAGCCAAAAAACCACATAATATAATATAAGTCTATACACACCGCACATTCACAGTGGTCAGGTAAAGGCTGCAAATAAATGTCCACATAGATATAAGCAAGACAAAATCATATTATGGGAAATTGGGTCTGCTGACCCAGGAAATATCCTGTCTATAGACTTCATCAAGAATGTGAGAGGAATGAGGGACTTGGCTATTAAATGCAACATCCCAATATTCCTTATTGCCCGTATAAAATTTTGCTGTTCTGATTTTGCCTTTGCTCAACTTGCTGCTTTAAAAACCAAACTTCGCAACCCAATCCCCCACCCCCAAGTCCTCACAACCCCCTTTGCTGGCAGCCATCAAAGGGGCTGGAATTTCTCTATATGTATTGCACAGTATATTTCAAAGGAATTTTTCTGCCATGCACAGTATATCAATACTCAATGTGGGAGTAATTTAACTTCTTAATTTATTGCAGCAGTAACAGCATTTTCAAACTGGTCATAAAATATTCTTGTACTCTTCTAATCTGGGTTTTCAATGTTCTATAATGGGAATTCTATGAATAATATTGGGAAGTGAGAGATATTTTATACGGTATCTCTAAGGGAACAGTGTTATTGCATAAAAGTTAGGTGACATGGGAGAGACTGATAGAGGTGGTGTTTAAAAAAAAATTTACCCTTCAGGATTTGTCACATGAATAATAATGGTTTAGTGACATTTTTCCTTCCTAAAAATCAAATCTGCTCCAAGATAGGGTTACAAAAATATGTTCTAATTATGGATGGCTCTGAAGCATAGAGAGCAAGCACAGCAAGTATCAGCTATCTAATGGCCATTGTGAATGAGGCAAATACCCTCTCCTGTCCATTTTTTAATATATTCTGATTATTTTTGGTATCTTGCTATTATTAAGACCCCAGTGAGATCAAGGTCCTGCTGTAGGACGTGCCTCAAAAACAACAGACACCTGCCAGAAGGATCTGCACTCACCACCCACTGCAGAGAGGAGAGAGGAGGGAGAAGAGAGTAGAGAGGGAAGAGAGGAGAGGGGGAAGAAGAGAGTGGAGAAAGGAGAGAAGAATGGATCACTCTCCTCCCCTCCCAGGCAAGGCTGGAGCTGCATTTCCCCAGACCATAAAGGAGGGTCTGCAATGATCCAGGCACAAAATCTCCCAAATCCCAACCCATGCTGCCTTTTAGGAAGCAAGATGAAGATGTTTTCTAGCCACAGGATGGAATATTAGAGGTGTCTTTCCAGGGAGGGCTGCCTGGATGCTCAGAGGTCCTGGCACCGCAGTGTTGCAGCACTTCCAGCAGTGCTTGGCTTCCCTGGAGGCTGTTTTTTGAATTTCCTTCCAAGGATTTTTGTCCTCTGATACTCCCTAGAGGTCAACAACAGCCTGTCTCACACCTATTTGATTGGCACACAATTTTGTTTTGGCTGCAAAGAGAACTTTGCCCTTGCCCTAAATCAATGTTCAGCCTCGAGCTTTCCTGCTTTGCAGAGGCAGGGTGGGCAGTGCTCCAGAGGGCTGGGGGCTGGCATTGCCTCCTCTCCCCATCCATACCCACTTCCAGGAGCTCCAGCCTCGAGGCAGCACCCTGGGGTCCTTCACCCTGCCCACCCAGAGCCCAGTTTTGCCATGAAAGCTTCGTTTCCTTGCATTCCTGGAGCAGCAGGTTTCCCATCATTGTGCTTTCTGTTCTTTAGCACTCCTGGTGAAATTTATTGTTGTAAAGCGCCCTGAGCACACTGGCAGGGAAAGACAATTACCCAGCATTTCCAGTCTCAGAGAAGTGTAATTGTGATGTATCTGTGTGCTACCTTCCAACACAGTCCTGTGGGCTGGGTCTCATCTTTCCAATTCCACACAGGTGTATTGATGTCCCCTGTCCTGTTATCCCTGCAGGTGGGGGCTCTGTCCAGGCTCCTGCACTCCAAAATAACCTTTTCATAGGCAGACACGAGTCAGGGACTTGGGACTGAGACACAAAGTGCAATGGAGGAACCACTATCATCAGTATTTCTACTCATTCTAATATTATTCAAGTCACATCATTTAAATGAGAGCTTTTCCTGAACCTTACCTTTGGTGTAAAATTAGAGGATTCTGGGTGCTTTTCAGTGGAAATGCTTTCCTGAGAAACATCCACTCATTCAACCCAAAGCACAAAAAAACTCCACAACACAGTGAACAAGTCCCTGCCCAGTTTTCCTGAGCTATCATTTTTGGATAGAGACCCAAAATGAGCCAAACCCAGCAAGGTCAGGCTGTCAGGGCAGGGTGCCCATCCCAGGGCACACCAGTCTCAAAGCCACATGAGGGGACCTTGTGTTTGGAGCCAGGAACCTGGAGCAGATTGTTCTGCTCAGCCCCTCAGCAGCTTTTCTGTCTGTACCACAAGCTCAAAAATCAGGGATGAACCAGCAGCTTCTTCCCAGCTTACCCTGATGGTGGAGGAAGCAATTTTTGGGATCTGAGTGATGCATGAGGCCACTTTTGACCCTCCTTATAGCCTCCTTCTGTACCTGCAGGTGTAAATATCCTATATATTCTTTTCAAATGAATTTTCCCTAATATTTCTTCATATTATTAATATTTTTTTCCCCTTTGACACTGCTGCTGAGCCCTGGCTGCACACAAGTGCCTGTATACAAATGCCCAAGACCAGGTTTGACTATCCCTAAGCTGATCTCTCCATTCCCTATAATCATTAATTATTTTACACAAGAAATGCCAACCAGCTGGAAGCTTAGGAAGAATCAGTTATGAGCTGACTTGAGAAGGATACAGGATGGATGCAAAGGGCAGGTGGCAGAAATCCCACATATTTTCACCATCACAGAGCTTCACATCAATCCAGTATTTTTTTGCAGGACCCAAAACACGCCTGCTGCTTGGTCTGAGACATGAAGGATCTCGTGTCTGCTTTTATGTGTGTTAGCCCTGTGAATTCTCCTAACTGTGAGCACAGCTGGGCTTTAGTTCCCTCTAAAGCTGACCAAAGGCAGCAGCATTTCCAGCATCACATCCATGCCTTTGCTCATGTGTGCACCCAGACTTGTGCACGCATACATATGGAAATTTTTCCACCAAAAAGAAAAAAAAAAAAAGAAAAGTTTCCAGGTAAAAAGAAGCCTCTGAGGTTACCAACAGTGCAGGTTAATTGACATTTTTTCAGTGTCACTGCTTATGCCTTCTGGTATAGATAAGGCTGAGAGGAATAATAATTTCCCTGCTTGGCTACCCATTTCCAGAGCTGATGGTCAGTGGCAAAACATCTGGAGCTCAGTGAGAGCTCCCTTGAAAAATTAAGAAAACTCTGGAATTCAAAGAGTTTCAGCAATATGTTTCAAACAACACTTCAAGCTCAAATAAATTACTTTTCGGACATAGCAAAACAAAAACACTTTTGCAAGACAAAAACATTTTCCTGGACCATGTCCAAGCTTTGCATTTGCCAAAATTTGAAGTTATACCCGAGGGAAAGCAGAGTACCTTTGGCACATCTGCTGAAACGAGGAGAACTGTGTCTCTGGCTATGGTGAAGGAGCAGGAATGTAGCAACTTAAGCCTGCTTTTTGGGGTCAGGAAGCACAGAAGAAGTGATGAAAAACAGCCCAAAGCAAGAGGAGAGCGATTTAGTTTCTCTTCCATGAGGCCGCCTCTGCAGCTCGGGGAGGGGGTGGGGAGGAGGGGGGAAGGAAAAGAAGAGAAAGCTGTAAAAAAAGAAAAGAATTAACAAAAACTGAGGGTGGCTTAGCTGGCGTGTTTGGGGTTTGGTTGTTTTGTGGGTTTTTTTTTTTCCCTTTCCCATCTGCAATAGCTTTTGTAGAGATATCAAAATCAAGAAGAGAGAAATCGGATCAAAGAGCCTGAGCAGCTTCGCTGGTAGCAGAAAATACCATTGGCACCTCTCCTTAGGTAGACCAAGCACCACACGATCCCTCGCTATTGTTAAGGCAGGAATTTCCTTGAAGTCCAGCTAATCCATTAAGGGAGCAGCCTAGCAGGGGCAATGGGCCAAGACCCAACGCTCTGAGAGCTCTGCAACAGCTCTGTGAGAGC